>NC_089585.1:98194033-98352460 GCF_019320115.1 Miscanthus floridulus
CTCCCCAGCTATAAATAGGAGCACCGCCGCTATCGCCCACCATTTTCCCCTTTGCTCTGCTCCGCCACCGATCAGCTCCGCCGCTCGCCATAGCCACCGTCGAACCACGTCTGTCGTGCCTAGCTACGCCAGTGTGATCGCCTCGACCTTGCGCTCCTCTTCAGCTTGCTCGCATCGCTTGTGTTGGCCAGAATCGCCCGGAGCAATGTGTTCTTCCCCGAGATTGGCCGGAGCTCCGCCACCATCGACCTCGCTGTGGCCAGGATGTTCTAGCCCGTCTCCGTCTTCACCAAGCACACCGGCGTGATCGTGGTGAGCTCCTGAGCGTGATGCTCGCTTCGCTTTAGCCTCTACTGCATCGTTGCTGGGGTTACGCCGTGCGTCGTCGTGCCCGTGCCGCCATGGCTAGCGTGGAGCTCCCTCTGGTGTGCCTGCTACCGTTTTGAGGGCTGGGATAGATTCGCGGCACGTTGTAGATCATGTTGGTGCTATCCGTCTCGCCGGAGACTCGCCGTCAGTGCATTTTGGTCGACCAGTGATGGCAGCGCCGCTGTGTTCTGTGTCTGTGTCACTGACGAGCGGGGCCTGGCTGTCAGTGTGAGAGAGAGTGAGAATAGTGAGATTTGGTTATTTCTGAATTTTGAATAGTGCTGAAACTTTGGGAATTTATAGGAAATTAATTATAGCTCTAAAAATTATGAAAATTTATTTGTAGCTTCTGTACATGTTCTAGTATGGTTTAAAAATATAAAACTTGAAATTTGAATAAATTTTTAATGTTCAAAAATTTAGTCCATTAATTGATAAATATAATTTCCATGATTTTTGTAGGCCACTGTATAATTCCAAAAATTATGAAATTTGTTTTAGTACACTAATTTGTCATTAGGAAGCTTACATAAAATTTTGAGGTCATTTGGAACAAGTTCATTTTCGGGCTTATTTCCAAATTAATTCAAAAATAAATAAAAGCAAACCCTAAGTGTTTGATTAGTGTTTGATCTTGTTTTGATCATGTTTTGTGACTAGTGGGGTTTGAAGATTAGTTTGGTCAAGTCACATGTGTGGTCCTTGATGGTAGAATTGCAAGTTGGTTTTGTTGGCTAGCAACTATACCGTGAAAAACAGTTGTATTCGAGGTGTTGTTATATTTCATGTACCATGACAGCATCATGTTTACATTATTATCATGTTAAAGCATATGTTATCATTTCGTGTAGACTCCGAGAGTAAAACGATTGTAGTTGAGCAAGTTCTGAAAGAATCCCCGGTTGTCACGGGATTCGATAATTGTGGTACTGATCCAGAACCTGAGATCGTCAACGAAGGCAAGCCCCGGTTTATGCATTAAACCCTTACCTTGTTTACTTTGAAAAGTTTATCACCTATGTTACCTATTGCATTAAGTTGATTTATTCAAATGTTACCTACTTGATGCATTGCCTACCTTGTTAATTGTTTACCATCCTTGAAGATGATTTCATTTACAAAGGCGTAGAATGCTTAGTATGCTTATGGTAGGTTTTCAAAGTAAAAGTTTCGGTACAATCAAAGATGGCATACTAGCCAAAGAAAGAAAGAAGATAGAATGAACTAGAGACTAGTTGGGTGACTTATCTTGAATTTTGGGTAATGTTGCCGACTATGTCGCTTAAAGGCCACTCATTATGGATCTTTTGAATGAGACACTTGTAGTACTGGTCACATACTCCGGTAAGCTTACTTCGGCTAATCCGATACTAAGACAAATGCCCACGCACTAGGAGTGGAGAGATGGTGGGAGTAGCGTGTACCCTCATGGCTGGAATGTGGCCGGATTTGAGGTGTGTTGTGCTCTCGGGTGGCACAGAGATGGCTTAGTATAGGAGGATCCGGTAGCGAGGTTGATATATGCAAGATTAAGTTCTACATATGTCATGTGATAAGGAATCCCTGGCTGAGACTTGAATCAATTCGAATTACCGGTGCTCCGTGGATATGGAGACTCGATTCATTACAGAAGCAATGTAGGACTGGTGAATTACTAAAATATGAGAAAAGAATGGAATGAGAAGGATTGGAATATGGGAAATGTACATTTAGTTAAGATAATGAACTAAAAGGACTTAGGGGTAAAACTTGAAAATAGGATAAGAATAGTAAGCTTTTGGCAAAGAACTTTGAATCTTGCTACATCCTTACCTTGCCCCAACATCTGCATCTCTAAAAGTCTTACACCCCCTTTTACGTCGGGTTAGTCTTGTTGAGTACTTTTGTACTCAGGGTTTGTTAACCCTTGTTGTAGTGAGTCACATGCGTAGGCTTGTTTTGGTCCCTGCTGCATGACTGTGTTTGAAGTCAATGGCGATGAGGAATGATGAATGGCCTTTGGACAAGGCGTTAGTTTGTATGATAAATAATGTTAACGTAATGTTATTCCGCTACTATGGTTGTATGACACTTATGGTATTGTAAGTTTGAAAACAACTGGTTTGTAAACTAAGTTATCTTAAGATTTCCGCTATCTTTTACTTCGATGTATATATTTGAATAAACTATTGTAATGTGCAAAGTCTATGATTGGGATCCTGTTCAAAAAAGAATCGTGGATGATTTGGGTTTCCCGAGGACACCCGACTGACCTGTTAAGTTGTTGGGAACTCGTGTACGCTATCAAAGGTCTGTTGAGACAATGATAGATGCATATGGGCCCGATTTCTTAGGAGGTTCTGCCATAGCTGGTATCAGAGCAGTTCCTATCTAAGATCATTGTAGGTTACTTTGAAAAACCTTCAAATTGATTTGGATCAAAGAAAGTAAACTTGATATTTTAAAGTTCAAATTTCTTTCTTCTTACCTTTGATCTAGACTCAATCCTATCTTATTTGAAAGTTTGTGGCGGATAATATGATTAGGTTTGTCCTATGTATTAAAAATCTAGTACTTATGATTATATAAATCTTTTGTACCTAGATTCGTAAGATCGATTCATGCATCATGCTTGAACACCTTGCATAATAATTCCCCTTAAGAAGTGGTTGGGTAAGTAATGTCAATCCCATTCTTGCTAACCTCCATTATCCTCAAGCTATTCTTATTGTCCTACCCTAAATTCTATAGGCTATGGCAAAGACCAAGGTAACCACAGTAGCAAAATAATACAAATAATGCAAACTGCAATGCTACTCCCCAGAATCACAATTATCCATGCTATAATTGTGGTAAACCCAGACACTTTTCCCGAGAATGTCCGTATCCTAGGAAGAACAATCCTGATGCACCCAAAGCCCCTGTTACTCAAGCTCAGAATCAGTATAAGGGCAATGCTCAGAATAGTTAGAAGGGTCAGGCTGAGAAGAAAACTGGAAGGGTCTTCTATACTCAGGTGGAATCTATTCTAGAAGGAGAACTAGTAATGATGGGTATGTTTCCCATTGCTATACATCCTGCAATTACCTTATTTGATTCTGGTGCATCCCATACATTCATCAATCGTACATTTGTTGTGAAGCATGGGATAGCTATTGGGGAAATAAAAGAACCATATCATATACAGTCGCCCGAGGGATGAATCTACACAAGGGAGGTAGTTCAGCATGTACCTATTGATTTGAGAGGATATGAGTTCCCTACCAATATGCTGATATTAAAGGATCAAGATATAGATGTGATCCTTGGTATGAACTGGTTAACCCAATACGAGGCTATCATAGATGTCCTGCATAGAACCATAAGGGTAAATGCACCTGGCAGCAAAACCCAACTTCTCATCCAACTTCCCTTTCCTAAGAGTACAGTGGAAACAGTCTGTGTAACTACTGTTGAAGAAGCCGAGAAAATTCCGGAATTTACGGATGTCTTTCCCGATGATCTGCCTGGTCTACCACTAGACCAAGATGTAGAGTTTAGAATTGATCTGAAACCAAGAACAGCACCAGTGTCCAGAAGAGCATATAGGATGCCACCCAAAGAACTAGCAGAATTAAAAATGCAACTACAAGAGTTGTTAGACAAGGGTTTGATTCAACCTAGTTCATCACCTTGGGGATGCCCTGCTATCTTCGTGAAGAAGGACCAAACCTTAAGGTTATGTGTTGACTATCGGCCATTAAATGAAGTCACCATAAAGAACAAATACCCCTTACCCCAAATTGATTTGCTTTTTGACCAACTTGCAGGAGCTAAGGTGTTCTCAAAGACAGACTTGAGATCAGGCTATCACCAGATTAAGATTAGACGAGAAGATGTGTCGAAGACAGCGTTTACCACTCGATATGGTCTATATGAGTATCTAGTTATGTCTTTTGGGCTAACCAATGCCTCGGCTCATTTCATGTACCTAATGAACTCAGTTTTCATGCCTGAGTTGGATAAGTTTGTAGTGGTGTTCATTGATGACATTCTTATCTATTCTAAGAGCAAAGAGGAACATGCGGAATATCTCTGCATTGTTCTACAACGATTAAGAGACCACCAATTATTTGCCAAATTCAGTAAATGTGCATTCTGGTTAGAGGAAGTATAATTTTTGGGTCATGTGTTATCTGCTGAAGGTATAGCTGTTGATCTGAGCAAGGTAGAAGAAGTCATTAACTGGAAAGCACCTACAACTATTCATCAAGTTCATAGTTTTCTAGGGTTGGCAGGGTATTATCGTCGGTTCATCCCTGACTTCTCTAGAATTGCGAAGCCAATTACTAGACTGTTGAAAAATCAAACTAAGTTTGTATGGTCAATAGAATGTAAGAAGGCCTTTCAGATATTGAAGAAGTTGCTGACAACTACACCAGTATTATCACAACCTGATATCGAGAGGCCGTTTGATATCTATTGTGATGCATCTGGAATTGGTATTGGCTATGTTCATATGCAAGAAGGCAGAGTCATAGCGTACGCTTCCAGACAACTCAAGAAGCATGAAGAACTTTATCCCACCCATGACCTTGAATTAGCTGCTGTTGTTCATGCACTCAAGGTTTGGCGACATTATTTATTGGGCAATATCTGTCATATCTATATGGATCACAAAAGTTTGAAATACATCTTCACTCAGTCAGAGTTGAATATGAGGCAAAGAAGATGGTTAGAACTTATCAAAGATTATGACTTAGAAGTGCATTATCATCTGGGCAAGGCTAATGTGGTTGCCGATGCCCTGAGTCGCAAGAGTCATTGCCATTGTCTGACTGTAGAACCTATGCAACGAACATTGTGTCAAGAGATGGAGCATCTGAATTTACAAATCATAGAACAAGGTTCCCTGCCCAATATTGCAGTTGAGTCCACTATCAAAGATCAGATCATTACTGCTCATCAGAAAAGTAAGGGTATAGCCCATATCAAGGATAAAGTCAGATATGGAAAACCAACATGTTTCAAGATTGATGAATCAGATGTTGTATGGTTCAAGGATAGATTGGTAGTACCCAAAAATCCAGAGCTACGAAAGCAGATTCTTGATGAAGCTCATTCTACAAGATACTCCATTCATCCGGGTAGCAACAAAATGTATCATGATCTGAGAAAGAGATATTGGTGGACTAAAATAAAAATAGAAATAGCTCAATATGTAGCCAAGTGTGATATTTGTCAGAGAGTCAAAGCAGTTTATATGAAGACTGCAGGTCCATTACATTCATTGCCAGTTCCATCTTGGAAGTGGGAAGATATCTATATGGACTTCATCATGGGATTGCCTAGGACATCTGCAGGCTACAATTCTATATGGGTTATTGTTGATCGCCTAACCAAGATAGCTCACTTCTTACTAGTCAGAGATAAATATCGAGCAGAACAGTATGCAAAGCTTTATCTTGATAGAATCTTCAGTCTACATGGGGCACCCAAGACCATTGTCTCTAATAGAGGGTCGTTGTTCGTATCTAAGTTTTGGAAAAGTCTACATGAGTCTTTAGGAACCAAACTTATCCACAGTTCTACTTATCATCCGCAAATAGATGGACAGACTGAAAGGGTAAATCAAATTCTTGAAGATATGTTAAGAGCATGTGTCCTTTCCTATGGTACTAAATGAGATGAATGCCTTCCCTTAGCTGAATTCTCATATAACAATAGCCATCAAGAGAGCATTAAAATGGCACCATTCGAAGCATTGTATGGTCGTAGATGTCAGACACCTTTAAATTGGTTAGAAATTGGAGAACATTGGTTCTTTGGACCAGATGTGGTCAAGGAAGCTGAAGAGAAAGTTAAACTCATACAAGCTAATATGAAGGTAGCTCAATTCCGATAGAAAAGCTATGCTGATAAGAGGAGATGACCGCTAGAATTCAAAGTGGGAGATCATGTCTACCTCAAGGTATCGCCGATGAAAGGAGTTCATCATTTTGGGATTCGGGGAAAGTTGGCGCCCCGTTATGTCGGTCCTTTTCGAATCCAATAATGATGTGGACCGGTCGCCTATCACATCAAGTTACCAGATCACATGTCAGCTGTGCATGATATCTTCCATGTATCTCAGTTAAAGAAGTGTTTTTATGTACCTAACCAAGTGATCGACTTTGGTGATGTAGAACTAGAACCTGACTTGACTTATGCCGAGTACCCCATTAGAGTCTTAGATTAGAAAGATTGAGTCACTCAAAGACGTACAATCAAGTTCTACAAAGTACAATGGAATCAACACACTAAAGATGAAGCTACTTGGGAGTCCGAGGATTACTTAGAAGAAAACTTTCTTGACTTCTTCGCTTCTATCTAGTTGCAATACCTTGTCTATATTGTAACTTGTCTTGTTTGTCAATAGAATGGAAAACCCCCACACTAGCCTTTTGAATAAAGTTATGATGTGTTAGCTTGACACATTTCCTTTTCCATTACTAAGCCTTAGGTTTTAAATCTTAGGACGAGATTTCTTTAAGGGGGAAGGGTTGTAACACCTCTGGTGTTTTGACCTAGCACTAAAACTTGACATGTCATCATATGCATTGCAAAGCATTCATAAAGTAGAAAATTTTGAATGCATTCACTAAATAAGCTTTATTTCATAAGTTGTTATTTTATGTGTGATGTGATTCAAACTCTAAATGAAGATCATGGCCACAAGGGTCAAATTTCATGTGATCATGTGAGGCCATGTGTCATTTGACTCAAATAACCCTAATGGGCCATGTTACTGGTCAAAAATCAAAGTTAAAGTAAAAAGGTAAACAAATCAAATTTGAATTCAAATTCAAATCATAAAGGTCCTTTTTGCCCCTTTTGTCTAATTCAAAATCCATTTGGAATTTGGGGTTGTGACAAAAAGCAAAGTTGAAGCTTATTTTATAAGGATTAACTTTGGTATTCAAAGTTTTTCAAGTTTACATATAAACTTTGGAGTAATTTTCAAATGATTCAAATACTCAAATGCACCCCAAATTCAAATTTCAAAATGGAGGCAGAATTTGAAAATATTACTTGAAGCAAAGTTGTACAGTTTCAAAAGTTGAGCAACTTTCATTTTTGGAGATTTTCATCTTCTTTAGAAAATTTGTGAGTAATTTGCAAAATAAACGTAGTGACAATTCTGTAAATACTTCAAAAATCAAAATCCAGCCGAGCGTCACCTCCCTGCTTGCCGCTGGCGCCACGCAGCCGTCGCCGCTGATTGTTTTGCGCTGCTTTCTCGTGCATTGACACGCAGCAAGCTTCGTGGCGAGCTCGTGCGTGAGCTGTCGACGTCGGGCGCGTTCTCCCCGGCTATAAATAGGAGCACCGCCGCGTCGCCCTCTGTTTTCCCCCCTTTACTCTGCTTCGCCACTGATCAGCTTCACCGCTCACTGTAGCCACCGTCAAACCATGTCTGTCGTGCCTAGCTACGCCAGTGTGATCGCCTTGACTTTGCACTCCTCTTTGGCTTGCTCGCGTCGCTTGTGTTGGCCGGAATTGCCCGGCGCAACATGTTCTTCCCTGAGACCGGCCGGAGCTCCACCACCATCGACCTTGCTATGGCCAGGACATTCTAGCCCGTCTTCGTCTTCACCAAGCACACCGGCATGATCGTGGTGAGCTCCTGAGCGTGATGCTCGCTTCGCTTTAGCCTCTACTACATCGTTGTTGAGGTTACGCCGTGCGCTGTCATGCCCGCACTGCCATGGCCGACGTGAAGCTCCCTCTGGTGTGCCTGCTGCCGTTTTGAGGGCTGGGATAGATTCGCGTCACGTTGTAGATCATGTTGGTGCTATCCATCTCACCAGAGACTCGCCGTCGGCGTGTTTTGGTTGACCAGTGATGGCAGCGCCGCCGTGTTCTGTGTCTGTGTCACTGACGAGCGGGGCCTGGCTGTCAGTGAGAGAGAGAGTGAGAATAGTGAGATTTGGTTATTTCTAAATTTTGAATAGTGCTGAAACTTTGGGAATTTATAGGAAATTAATTATAGCTCTAAAAATTTTGAAAATTTATGTGTAGCTTCTGTACATGTTCTAGTATGGTTTAAAAATATGAAACTTGAAATTTTAATAAATTTTTAATGTCCAAAAATTCAGTCCATTAATTGATAAATGCAATTTCCATGATTTTTGTAGGCCACTGTATAATTCCAAAAATTATGAAATTTGTTTTAGTACACTAATTTATCATTAGGAAGCTTACATAAAATTTTGAGGTCATTTGGAACAAGTTCATTTTTGGGCTTATTTCCAAATTAATTCAAAAATAAATAAAAGCAAACCCTAAGTGTTTGATTAGTGTTTGATCTTGTTTTGATCATGTTTTGTGACTAGTGGGGTTTCAAGATCAGTTTGGTTAAGTCACATGTGTGGTCCTTGACAGTAGAATTGCAAGTTGGTTTTGTTGGCTAGCAACTATACCGTGAAAAACAGTTGTATTCGAGGTGTTGTTATATTTCATGTACCATGACAGCATCATGTTTACATTATTATCATGTTAAAGCATATGTTATCATTTCATGTAGACTCCGAGAGTGAAACGATTGTAGTTGAGCAAGTTCTGAAAGAATCCCCGATTGTCACGGGATTCGATAATTGTGGTACTGATCCAGAACCTGAGATCGTCAACGAAGGCAAGCCCCAGTTTATGCATTAAACCCTTACCTTATTTACTTTGAAAAGTTTATCACCTATGTTACCTATTGCATTAAGTTGATTTATTCAAATGTTACCTACTTGATGCATTGCCTACCTTGTTAATTGTTTACCATCCTTGAAGATGATTTCATTTACAAAGGCGTAGAATGCTTAGTATGCTTATGGTAGGTTTTCAAAGTAAAAGTTTCGGTACAATCAAAGATGGCATACTAGCCAAAGAAAGAAAGAAGATAGAATGAACTAGAGACTAGTTGGGTGACTTATCTTAAATTTTGGGTAATGTTGCCGACTATGTCGCTTAAAGGCCACTCATTATGGATCTTCTGAACGAGACATTTGTAGTACTGGTCACATACTCCGGTAAGCCTACTTCGGCTAATCCGATACTAAGACAAATGCCCACGCACTAGGAGTGGAGAGATAGTGGGAGTAGCGTGTACCCTCATGGCTGGAATGTGGCTGGATTTGAGGTGTGTTGTGCTCTCGGGTGGCACAGAGATGGCTTAGTATAGGAGGATCCGGTAGCGAGGTTGATATATGTAAGATTAAGTTCTACATATGTCGTGTGATAAGGAATCCCCGGCTGGGACTTGAATCAATTTGAATTGTCGGTGCTCCGCGGATATGGAGACTCGATTCATTACAGAAGCAATGTAGGACTGGTGAATTACTCAAATATGAGAAAAGAATGGAATGAGAAGGATTGGAATATGAGAAATGTACATTTAGTTGAGATAATGAACTAAAAGGACTTAGGGGTAAAACTTGAAAATAGGATAAGAATAGTAAGCTTTTGGCAAAGAACTTTGAATCTTGCTACATCCTTACCTTGCCCCAACATCTGCATCTCTAAAAGTCTTACACCCCCTTTTACGTCGGGTTAGTCTTATTGAGTACTTTTGTACTCAGGGTTTGTTAACCCTTGTTGTAGGTGAGTCATATGCGCAGGCTTATTTTGGTCCCTGCCGCATGACTGTGTTTGAAGTCAATGATGATGAAGAATGATGAATGGCCTTTGGACAAGGCGTTAGTTTGTATGATAAATAGTGTTAATGTAATGTTATTCCGCTACTATGGTTGTATGACACTTATGGTATTGTAAGTTTGAAAACAATTAGTTTGTAAACTAAGTTATCTTAAGACTTCCGCTATCTTTTACTCTGATGTATATATTTGAATAAACTGTTGTAATCTGCAATGTCTGTGATTGGGATCCTGTTCGAAAAAGAATCATGGATGATTCAGGTTTCCCGAGGATACCCGATAGACCCGTTAAATTGTTGGGAACTCGTGTACGCTATCAAAGGTCTATTGAGACTACGATAGATGCATGTGGGCCCAATTTCTTAGGAGGTTCTGCCATAAAGTTCTTCCTTGGATTTCAAATCAAGCAAGTGAAGGATAGAACTTTTATTAGCCAAACGAAGTACACCCATGATATGCTCAAGAAGTTTGACATGGTGAATGCCAAGCCTATCAAAACTTCCATGCCAACCAATGGACATCTAGATCTCAATGATGAAGGGAAAGCCAAGGATACTAAGGTATATCGCTCCATGATTGGCTCTCTACTTTATTTGTGCGCATCTAGGCCCGATATTATGCTTAGTGTATGCATGTGTGCTAGATTTCAAGCTAACCCAAAAGAGTGTCACTTAGTGGCCATTAAGAGAATCTTGATATATTTAGTACACACTTCTAACCTTGGCTTGTGGTATCCTACGGGCTCTAGGTTTGATCTACTTGGGTATTCGGATTCCGATTACGCCAGTTGCAAAGTAGATCAAAAAAGTACTTCGGGATATGTCAATTCCTTGGATGGTCCCTAGTGTCTTGGAGTTCTAAAAAACAAAATTGTGTAGCCCTTTCCACCACCAAGGCTGAGTATATTGTAGCCGGTGCATGTTGTGCTCAATTACTTTCGATGAGGCAAACCCTTCAAGATTTTGGATGTCACTTCATTAAAATCCCACTCTTGTGTGACAACGAAAGTGCCATAAAGTTAACCAATAATCCTGTAAGCCACTCAAGAACTAAGCACATAGACATTCGATATCATTTCTTGAGAGACCACGAAGCCAAAGGAGATATTAAAATTTGCCATGTGGGCATCGAAAAGCAACTAGCCGATATCTTCACTAAGCCTCTTGATGAGTTAAGGTTTTGTGCTTTGCGTAGTGAGCTAAATATACTTAATTCTCATAATATGGTTTGAACTATAGCACACCTTGATTGATGAACTAGCATGGATAGGAGAAATGAATTACAAAATTATAAATATTATGCTTAAAATGTTTTATCATAAGAAACAAGTGTATTATAATTATTATTTGTATTGATTATTTGTTGCTGATCATAGTATGCTTGAGATATGCGTCCATATCCTATATATATAGAGGTATTTAGTTAGTAGCTAAATTTGCTATACTGGGGAGTGCGGCTGTGATGCGCCTGTCCTACGGCAGTGCCGCGTGTGGCTAGCGGCAGTGCCGCACTTTCAATTCCAACTGGAATTCAGCCCAAAACGGTAAGTTACTATGGGGGCACATCTCTTCTTTCTATTTCACCTAGCCCTTAGGTAACCCTCTCTTCCCTCCCTCACCCCGACGCCATCTCTCTCCCTCATGCCACACAGCACAGCCGCCGCTGTCACCTCTCTACTACTGCACTGCCACTTCTGGTAGTGCCGCACCATGCTGCTGGTCTTCCTTGTCATCATCAGTATCCGTTGTAGCTCATGGACGTAGCCATTTCATCATTTTGCTTCTCAATCCACAAAAACCAAGGTGAAACCCTAACCTAATCCCGATCTATGCCATGGAGTTCTATATTTGTTGGAAGATGATTTCTAGTGACTACATGATTAGGGTAGAAACTAGTTTGATGGATGAATTGAATCAAAACAATAATTCGTTGGTTGAGCCTCATCTATACCCATGGCAGTGCTGCATGTTGGGTGCGGTAGTGCTACACTCAACAGATTGAACATGTAAATATGATGTTGTTCCATCGATGACTCTCTATTTTGATTGGATTTGTGCACCAGATTTGCTTCTATCTTAAACATGTAGCCACTTTACCTATATTGTAGACAACTCCATGTATTTGTTTAGGTCTACTCATTCTGAGATTGTCTAGTGGTTTAGGAGAATGTTTGAGAAATAGTCTAAATAGTTGAGAAGAATTGAATCATGGGAGAGGGAAGCACTGAGTGTGGCAGTGCCGCTCCTAGGGTGTGGCAGTGCCACACCCTCTGACCTAATTAGTTCAGAGTGCTTTCTTAACTCAAGATTTGAATCATCTCATCTATCCAGAGTGTTTTTCAAGTGTTTTTTTATACCCCTTATGTATAGTTTCTTATTTGGACCTATATTTGTTTGCATAGATGTCCTCTGGAGGTGATGATGACCGGAGGGGGAAGAGGAAGATGATAGAGCCTTGGGATAAGCAAATGCTTCGTCGTGGTTGTGGCAGGACCACAGGGGGCAATAGTAGTGTAGGAGGCAGAGATATTTCTAGAGATAGGGGTTGGAGAGATCAGATGATCCAAGAGGAGGAGAACCTAGAGAGGGCTGGCCACACCATTCCTCTAGGTGCTTGCCTAGATACTCCACCTCATCTTGAGGAGTTTGATAGGAGCTACATTAGAGAGTATTCTGAGGATGTAGTCATGAGGCATCCTATTGACACACGTGCTTATCCTATGCTCAACTATGCGGGAAAGCTAAAGATGGTGGAGGAAGCACGTGAGAATAATCCCTATGAGCAGCTAAAGGATTTGGAGATTGACTACATGTTTTGGAATGAGTTTCATTCCAACTTCTATGCATCTGTGAACTTCAACTCCAAGAAATCCTAGGTTGTGAAGATGCAATATGTTGATTGGGAGGAGATAAAGGTAAAGAATGAGCCAGAATTCAATAAGGTGATCAAGGCTTGTGAGTTGTTTGGCCTCACTGATATTATGAGCTTCAGATATAATTGGAATGAGGAAGTGCTAGCCTAGTTCTATGTCACTTTCTTCTATAGTATCTACACTGATGAGATTCATTGGATGACTGAGGGACGACATTATAGAGTTGATTTTGTGACTTTCAGCTGGATTCTTGGTTTTGGAGAGGAGGAGCGGGGCTTCACTTACATTCATGATGAGGCTAGAGCTGAGATCCACGACATTGCATATATGTGGATTGATAGGAAAAGTGCAGATAGGAAGGTCAGTGGCCTGAAGAGCTATTATTACATTCTAAACAATTTGATTAGGCACACTATCAATCCTAAGGATGGAGTAGCTTCTGATCTTAATGGATATGTGAGGAATGTGCTTGCTAGATTTACTCCTAGAGGTGACTGGTTTAATGTCCCTCACTTCATGTGGCGTGAGCTGAGGAACGCCATGGAGGATGGGAGAAAGGGGATACCCTATGCCCCCTATCTCATGTTGATGATTAAGAGGGTCACTGGGTACAGATTTGAGAAAGATGGTCTTCACACCGTCTACAAAATTGAGAAGACCCGAGGAGCAGGTGCTAGCAGGGCAGTGAGAAGCTCTCCATCAGTTGAGGACGTGCTTGAGTCATCCCAATCTAGGCCTCGTAGGGAAAAGAAGATGGAGAAGTTTAGGAGATGGATTAAGGCCATTTTCACAACTTGCACTTATGCAGCGAGGACCACATATCAGGACCAGTTGGAGAACCATGAAGTCAACCAGGAGGCTAGAGAGCATGCAAGACTGCCACCTCTTTCTCCAGTTCAGTCACCGCCAAGGTTTGATGATCTCCCTAGTCTTTCTAAGATAGATTTAGAGGATAAGGAGAAGGAGGAGCAGGAGCAGCCAAAGCTTGAGCCTCACATGAGTTTGAGATCCACCTTGCAGTCCATGAGGAGAAGCACCAGGCGTGAGCACCACACTTCGACCACTCATCGCCAAGGGAGGGCTATGGTGTCTTCTTCCTCCTCCTCCGACGACGACGATGATGATGGTGGAGATGAGGATGTTGTAGGTGCTAGTGGAGCTGCTGGTGGGGATGATATTGATTGGGACACCATCTAAGAGGATGAGGAGTGAGTGTTATTTTTTTCTTTTTTTCTTCTCTTTTTGGTGCTTTATGCCAAAGGGGAGAAAATTAGAGGCGTCAACAACTTTTTCGACGCCATGGAGGTTGCAACAGCTAGAAGTCATGTTCATATCCGTTTAGAGTAGTCTTCGTTAGGTAAGAGTTTGAGAGTCCTTTAGAAACTCTATTTATGTAATAATGCTACTTAAGTACTTTTTATATGTGTGGGATATGGACATATATTAATCTATGTTGTTGCTTGTGATACAATTGTGCTAGAATGTATATCTTTATATGTATCACATGCTGTGTGGTGTATGTTCTAATCTGTGCTGTTAGAGCAAGTGCGGCAGTGCCGCACCCAGCTGCAACAGTAAATCATGATTGTGCATAAACTATCATTTGTATCACATTTTACATACCAAACATAGTATGTAGCACTCCACTGGAGCATGGATGTAGGGGGAGCCCTATCACTTTCAGTAAAATGTGAATCTTGACTTCTTATGCTAATTTAAGAAGTTAATTCTCTATTCACATACTTAGGGGGGCTCTACACCCATGGCTCGAAAATCTCAGTATTTATTTCATAAATTTTGTAAGTTCTAATTGGGTTGTCATCAATCACCAAAAAGGGGAGATTGAGAGTGCAATCAAATCCTAATTGTGGGTTTTTGTGATAATGACCACGCAATTAGAGAACTAATGAGATTTATCGAGATGACAAGCAGGAAATTTATGTTCGAGGATGCTACATGAAATGGAGCCCCCAATTACAAATGTAGATGTCTTTAAATTCAAAGGAGGTTTAAATTCTTTTATATTTTGAATTTGAGTATAGAAAAAGATGTACTATAAAGGAGGACACAATGCTTAAGCTAATATATGCTACCAAGTGCTCAAACATACACATGCATCCTCAGATTCACAGTCAAGATAGTATATACTTCACTATTACCCTTGTTTTCTTGCGTGGTGCGGCACTCCCGCACTTGAAGGGAGGCACTGCCGCAGTGCGGCACTACCGCACTTAAGCCACACCACTGCCACGATTTAAGTGACCATTGGGGCTGATGGGGTATTTATACCCATCCTCTTCCTCCCTAACGTCTCTCTTCCTCCTCCTGCTGATTCTAGCATGCCCAAACAGAAAAGGAGCTCTCTCTCTCCCTCCATTATTAACCTCAAGCCCCCAAGCAAATTTATTGATTTCCCCATCAATCCTTGAGGGAAAAGAATCCAAAACTCGATTAGAGAGCAGCTTCATTGATTCCCTAACTTGAAAGAGCACTTGGTTCATGTTTTGGCCGGTGGTTGTGTTTGTTACTCTTGGAGCTAGGCTCCTAGCCAGCTAGAGCGTTGCCCGTGGAACTTACCAACTTGTGTGGTAGCTCCGGGAGGTTTATAACCATCTCTTGAAGCTAGTATACTCACCCCTCGTCTCAAGAGTTAAGTCTCTTGATTTGAGAACGAGGAATGGTTGGAAAGCCCTAAGCCTTAGTGGCTAACCTCAACAACGTGGAGGTAGGCAAGCCTTGGTGGTGAACCAAACCACGGGATAAATCATTGTCACTTGTGCTTGATTTACATTACTTGTATTTCATATTGTTGATTGAGGTGATTTCTAGGTTTTCTAGTCGATCTACTTGTGCGTGGTGTTCCTACTCATTCTAGCTCTTGATCTGTGACTATAATACCTGCAGTAAGCTGAGAAATTTCTCCGATCTAAGTTTCTGTTCACTGATTTTGAACTGTGACTCGAAGTTGTCTGCAGATGCGGCAGTGCCGCTGTTCTGGTCTGGTAGTACCATAGTCCAACAGTGCAGCCCTCCAGAGCGGCAGTGCAGCAGAATGAATTTGATAAAAGTTTGAGGATTTATTTTGATAGGCCTATTCACCCCCTCTAGGCCAACCAGAGATCCTACAGGGAGGCACATGGGAGCCACGACGGAGCTGATCGTGGAGCGTAGTCGCAGTGATGCGTGATTTTTTTTAATCTACAATGACTGGAGGGGAGCAGATAGGCTTCTGGACATTGGGTCCACCAACAGGGACGTTCGGCGCGGATGGAAGTTTGGTTCCCAGTATTACAGTAAAAACAATGGTATTTAGTGACTCCTTTGAAAGGTGGTGGTATTGACCAACCACCAACCCAAGACTTTACAGGAATACATTGAAAAACGAAGGGACACAAAACCTATAGGGGTGATGTTTACAGCAAAATATTATCGGGGAGTCAAAGATGGATCAGGAGATCAAGTGCAATTGAAAATGATCAAAATAAAGTTTGCAAAAGTTAGGAAAACCTGACCTAGCCCAATCTAGGGCCTCCTGGTCAAACAATAGCTAAAACCATGTACGGACTTGTAGCCTCGTGGGGCGATGTTGAAACCAGTTCAGGCCACTTTTGGGCAATTCGAAGGAGTTTCAAGATTTTGTGTTGGGAACTGGCCCGATTCATGGGAAACTTATAAATTACGAGTGCAATAGATTTTCTACTACTAGGATAAGATCACCCCCTCTACATATGAGAGAACTACGATTGATTGAGAGATACATCTATCCAATTGATCAAAACTAATCTACTGCACATTTTTACCCTTCAACCTCAAAATCTTCGAACCCTTGCTGTCCAGCACATCTCTCTCCGAGATTTGCTGATGTTCTAGGTGGCCTTGTTAATCTAGGACACCTCCGTTGTGCGTATCTCCCCGACGAATCTTCCTAGGAGGTGTTCGTGGGTATTTCGTGTGAAGAACGGGCGTCAAATTGTTCTCGCCGTTTAGACATTCCTCCATTGCGTGTCTCGGCCATGTGCTGCCCGTGCTATCTTGCACTTGCTGGTGTGCGATCGATTTAACGCTAACAAATTACTATTTAGACTGAGAAGATAAAATGACAAGATCGTGTAGAGATAAATGCAGAAAGGTTTCCATGAAACCGAAGCTCATCATCTTATATAAGTACCTCTAAATTTCCTATAACTTTAGGCATCTATAAACATTCAAACTCCAAAACATCAAGAACTATAAACGCCAAAATATATATGAATTTTTTCCATAACATTCAAATTCTATACTGTCTCTGTCCTAAAATAATACAATTCCAGTTATAGAGCATAGTTAACTGATCTTCTTCAGTTTGACTATTTTTCTATAAAAATACTAATATTTATTATATTGAATAAGTATCATTTGATTTATTATAAAATAAATATTTTTATAATATACTTATTTGAAATCATAACTATCGGTACTATTTATGTAAATTAAAATAATTTCACTTATATTAGATTAGATCTAGAATTATTGTATTATTTTTTAGAATTAGGGAGTATAATAAAGGCATGCCTATAATAAAATAGGTAAAGAATGAAGCATATTCCGTTGAGTGATCGTTCGTTATAGCGAGAGGGGAACATATGGTGGTGCGTTTAATTGTCGTGAAGTGACATATACGCGTTAGACTTTTCATCATGACATATGGACCAAGATGGAGCTGAAATATATACCAGATGAAAGACGCTTTTTTTGGCCACCCATCAAGGATCGTCAAGTCAAATGAGTTATGTGCTACAAAGTATTTTCCTTTTGTACAAAATTTAATGGCTGCCCCTCTCAGGAAAATTGTAGGAAAAACTACTACTGGCCTCCGGTGGCGTTCTCGTCTTTTAGCCGACAGTACGTCGAAAAGGCGTACATCGTGGTGTGTGTGTGTGTGTGTGTGTGTGGTGGGGGTGGGGGGGGGGGGGGGGGGGGGGGGAATAATGAGGAACAGTGCAAAAGTTAAGTGTTTTTAAACAAAAAAAGAAACGTCAAGCGCGTCATATTCTGGTCACAAGGCATTGCTTCTAAGTTTTCCCGAAGAGTGACAGCAAAGGCAAGTACGACATCTACACAAAAGCTAACAAAACAATCAGCATGTTCATTTGCTAGTATATGATTGTGGATTATAAGCTGGAACAGTATTTTTCTCTTACACCAAACCAGCCAGCAGTAAATAATTCATGATCGTTTACAACAAAACGAACAAGCTTAATAATGATTGTACTAATTCACTCATTATATATATATATATATATATATCTTTTAATTAAAGCATCAATTTTTTTTACAAATGGGGAAGAACTAATAGGACGTTTTTTCGTTTTTTTAAAAGACGTTGTTTTCCAATTTATTTTCGCGTAGAATTTATCGCGACAGCTTTTCTACTTCCACGTCTTCAGAAGAAAGCAAAGTGTCAGCAGCAAGTATGGAAGAAGAAATTAAAGGCGCAGACTGATGAGCAGACATCAGCCCTGGAGTACTCTTCAAAAAGGATAAACACACAGCAGGCAACAGGATCAAAGCTACGGAAAAGATGCTTCGGAATATCATGGAGCGCCCCACTAGTGTTTCCTGTGTGCTGTAGACTACCAGCGAGGCCACAATGGCCTCCACTGTCTTATGCAATGCAACCGCAAGCGAGTGAGACCGGTAATCGCATCGAATCATGCATGTTACACCGATTAGTCTTATCGGCGACTGAATTATGTTCTCATTTTCTCGCTGTCTCTCTGATGGTCGACTTGCAGAGGTATGTGGAATTTAGAATGTCGTGTCCAAGTCAGAAGTCTCTCTGTTGGGTGTTGATCAATGGAGCTTCCTTGATGGCAATAATTTCAAGAGATCTGCATCCTTGTGAGAACTACTGTGCAATTCCGTATGTTTTTTTTAATTTGCATTTCCGTATGTTAGATTAGAAGCGTGTCAACCTGACGATTAAGCCAGGTTACTGGACTCAGACAAGGACAAAGCCAGAAATGGTCGTGTGGGCTACTGGGCTTGTGTTCCTCATCACAATTCACAGCATCGGAAGGTCAGGCCCGCGTGCCGCACAGCTCTTGGGCTGGGAGCATCAAAACCTACCGCGCCGCCGCGCAGAACTCAAGGCCTTTGGGCCAGCTCATAGTTAAGCAACGTGGCCTTTTTGATGCACGACGATTTTTTCCCGTTTCTTTCATAAATAAATGCTTGCACAATTTTGTTTGCAAATCTAACCTTATGCAGCCAATTAAAAAGATGGTTTTTAAATATCGTCAAATCATATATATATATAATATTAAAGAGCCAAAATTTCTTCTCCATTTTTTTATTTAGCCTCTCTCTAACCACTCGAAATCACTCACTTAGTTTGAACCCCCACTACATGTGCTGTGCATCCTCACTCACTTAGTTTGAAGATCCAAGATTCTTAATATCATTGAACCACTCAAGGCCGAGTCAATGTGTGTCGTAACTTGATTCTAAGCTCACAGTAGATATAGAACTCAGTTGGACCCTCACTACTTGTGCATCATCACTCGCTTATTAGTTTAGAGATGCAAAACTCTTAATAGCATTGAACCACTCAAGGCTGTGTAGTAACTTGATCCTAAGCTTACAATAGATATAGACAATAGTCATCTAATTAAATTGAATCGATTTCCAGTTAATTTCCCGTAGGAGGTTATCTTTTATTGAGCCTAACATTTATTATAAGCCTTAGAATTAAATTAAAGTACGTTGGGCAGAGCCCAAACTAATATCTCACGTCGCAATTCGTTTCGACGTCCGTCATGTCTTCTCCGTTGGAGTCCTTTTTCTGTGGTTGCGTTCCACCCGTGGCTTTTTCGTTTTTCAGAATGTTTTCGCATGTTGGGTCCGTTTTTGTTCTTTTTCTTTTGCACCCATATGTTTTTTCGCTTTCTTGCATCCATTTTTCATGGCCGCTGTTGCACCTAACTTTTTCTCTTTTTAGCATTTCTCGTTTTTCCTTATATTTTTATAATAAGTTTATTTAGAGATACAAATATTGCTAATATTTATAAAAAAGTTAGTTAAATTTAAGAAAGTTTGCCGTGCACACCATATGCTACTTTCTTTTTAGGATGAAGGAAGTAGCATGCATCCCAATAACTACCATCCAAGTGAACTTGCGGTGTTTTTTTTTTATTCTAAGTACCGGGTGCTCAAATAAGCTACAGGTTCTTAAAAATACTAAGTTAGCACCCTTAGTCCATATATTGCATCTCTTCTCTCTCTCTCTCTTTGCACCTCTTCAGATCACACGTCGGAGCTGCATAACAGTTATCTTCCGAGAGCTGCCCGGTAGTGTGCGTACTACGTGTAAGGTCTCTGTAGTGGGAATGGACAGGAGGAGTCACTATTCGTCAAGTTTTTTCAACCTATTTCTTTAATCAAAACAACAACAAGAAGACGGGAGGTTAAAACCATCACAGCGAAGCGCCTTATCTATTTAGTCTTTCTATATTTGCGCTTATAAATTTATTTAACGGCCTGTGTTGTTTGATAAAATCATACTCCCTCCATACTAAAAAAGACTTGTGTCAAACATTGAAAATATAAATCATGAATAACTTTTAAGTTGTTGAGTTTAAAAATGTGAAAACCATATGTATAGATTTTTCTTGAAAAATACTTTCACAAAAATTTACATATATCACTTTTTGATAAATTTCTTTATAAAAATAAATAGTCAAAGTTATGCTTTGGAGACCGTATCTCTGTCTAAAACGACTTTATTTTTAAGTATGGATGGAGTACTGTATATATTACTACATAAATATTGACATGTTGAGTATTATCTCTACCACTAATAATGCACCGGTTGTAAATTTTTCTATAGCTACCCCAACAACTATCTCCCACAGTCATGATCTCTTATACGTACACCAAAATAACTGCACCCAGAACCAGCCAATATGAATGATAAACGCACTGGATTTAGGGGGTGTTTGGATCCGGTGACTAAAATTTAGGAGGTGTCACGTGAGGGTGTCGCATGGGGTGTTCAGATACTAATAAAAAAATAAATTACAGAATCCGTCAGTACTCCACGATACGGATTTATTAAGCCTAATTAATCCATCATTAGCACATGTTTACTGTAGCACTACATTGTCAAATCATGAACTAATTAGGCTTAAAAGATTCGTCTCGTAAATTAGTCGCAAGCTTTGCAATTAGTTTCGTAATTAGTCTATATTTCATACTCTATGCATGTGTCAAACATCCGATGGAACAGCGACTAAAGTTTAGAGAAGGAACCAAACACCTCCTTATTCTAGCATCTTCTTTCTCACTCAGTCACAGCCAACGGACCATATCGCTGGGACCAGACCTCATCACTTATCGTCCCATCCCGCGCCCACCCCACGCGCGCTTCTCACTCTCCCCCGACGCCCCTCCCCCACACGTGACTTTTCCTCTCCCCCACGCGACTCCGACTCTCCCGCTCCCCTCCCCTCTCTCCCCCATGTGACTCCGACTCCATCTCTCCCGAGGCGGCGGCGGGCGTAGGGTGACGGCGCCCTCGCCGGCACGAGCGGGCCCCGACGGCCCTCCTCACTCACCCCCGACCCGCCCTAGATCCGCTCGCTGCCATGGCCGCCCGCCGCCTCCTGCTGCTATTGCTCGCCCTTGTCGCCAAAGCCCACCCGGACACGGTTCTCCACACGCGTGGGGACGGCGGGGAAGGGCGCGTGGGTGGTGCCGGCGCCGGTATACAGGGAGGTGGAGGGGTGTGAGGGCGTGGTGGAGCACGCGCACCCAACCTTCGCCTCGGTGGCTTGACATTCGTCGTTCAGCGCTCAACGGGCGATCTAGATCCAGGTCTGTTCTCTCTCCCTCCCTCACCGTAGCTCCTAGATCCGTCCGCTTGGGTGTAGTTGATTTCTCCATGGACATTCGGTTTTCCATTCATCCATTTTGCTTCTGATTTGTTGCCCTGGTGGCTTATAGTTAATTAATTGCTGCTTCCGTAGAAAGAATATGCTTGGACGGATGGAGCCTGATTGGATTATGCAGAACTGCAGGTGCTTGGCTGGCGTGGAATCAAATAAATATGGACGAAATGAATGGCAGAGCACAACAGATTGGAGCTGGCGTTGGCGCATAAACACTAGAAAGAGTCACTGAAATTTCAAGTAAAAGGTACTGGAGAAATTAATTTTATTTTAAACCCATTTAAATTTATAAATGAGCGTCACCTGTTAATTCAGATCAACTTACTATTCTTAATTGGCATCTCTGCAGTATTTTTAACTAATGCAGTTGCATATGGGAAACATAACATTGCAAAATTAGTTTGTTAGAAACTGCGAGCACTATGCATAGATGTTTTAAAGAAAATATATTTAACTTTTTTTCAACCATTCCTGTCAGAAAAAACATTCTGATACTTCCTTGAAGCCTACAAACTTAGGAACGACCAATTAGTTCTAAGGGAAGGTCTGAACCGTAAGAAGCACTTTGCATTTTCAATGTACCTTGATCCTAAACAAGCAATGCATCAACATGGTATGGCTGCATATAGCCTAATTTCTAGCTAGGAGCCTGATTCTGATTATTCTAGCTAGGAGCCTGATTCAAATAGTTTGCATATAGCCTAATTTCTTTTGTTTTCATATAGATTATAATAATTTAATATATTTCTGGTATGGCTGCATAGATTTTTTGGTTACCTTGTTTGAATAAGGCTTGTTCCCTTTATAATGCCTGCTCTGTTTTCAATTTTTCCCCCAACTGCATTGGATTCAAAATCTAAGATGTTCTTTTTCCTGATTAGCAAAACCTGGTGACATGAATTAGTGTATTTTCTGTAGGAAACAAAGCTAGGATGGCATATGTGGCGTTCAAAACTTGGATGGTTCAATTTCAGAGCGCTCAAACAATTGGCTTGAGTCGATAATGGGTGTAAAGTGTAGAGCTACCTCTATACCAGCAAACATCATTAGATATTAAGTTTTGTCCTAAATAGAAATATTATAAGCAAGTTTTTTCATTTTTAATCTCTTCAAACTATACTGTTGTATCTTGTTTATACCATTGATTTCAACTGTTTATATGATTGTTGTATCTTGCTTATACTATTGGTTTCAAACTGTGAGTAAACAATTTTTTGTGTGTACTTGATCAAAATATTCTCTAATTACTCGGTTGTTTTCACGTCTATCCTTGAAATAAATCCGTAACGTTAGCATGGACACTATACTAATGAAGGTAAAGTAGTGCATTTTCTCCTCAACACTACTTTGTTCTGTCCCTATCCTTTTCTCCCCTGGACTGAAGATACGCATCACTTTCTCAAACGGATGCATTTAAGTAAGAAATTAGATGAGAAAGAGATGCCTCGATAGAACGACCGGGGTTCGGCTGATCTAGTATTCGGCTTATTTCGGCAAGAAGCTCGGCCACACCTCAGACACGTGTCAACACTGCCTCGCTTGGTCGCAATAGCCAACAGGGAGAGCGGCGGTGTTTGATCCTGGGGGCTTGGACTAAAATTTATCCTTGTCACATGAGATGTCCAGATGCTATTAGGAGACACGAGCTGCTAATTATAAAATTAATTGCAGAAGCAGTGGCTAATTAGCGAGACGAATATATTAAGCCTAATCAATTCATCATTGGCTTGTTCACTTCTCTGGTCCTGTTCGCTTCTCTTATAATCCGTCTGGTTAAGTTTGTTTTTTCTAGCCGGAACAATATTTTTCTCTCACAACAAATCAGCCGTAACAGTGTTTCGGCTTGTTTTTTCAGCGAAGCGAACGGGGCCATTATTATATGTTTATGGTAGCACCACATTGTCAACTCATGGATTAATTAGTTTTAATAGATTTGTCTCGTGAATTAGCCCTCATTTATATAATTAGTTTTGTAGTTAACCTATGTTTAATACTTTTAATTAGCATCAAACATCCGATGTGACGGGGCTAAACTTTTTAGCCCCCCTAGTATGGGGCTAAAGTGTTGATTCCAAGTGTTTGAGTTTACCAAGGGTAGAAATTTAGAAATCACATTTATGAAATAGATGAACTCAGTGTTGTTCCAAATTTGACAGGGGTAACACGACGTTGGTGCTTCATTTTAACTACGTTCACGCTACAAAATTCAATACAACTTGATTATTCGATCTAGTTTCAAATTATGTGTTATTTCAAACTTTTTGACAGTGACGTAAATGTATTGGAGACAGCTTCAAATAATTACCAAATGGCCTCAAATTTCGAGCAAATTTGGTAGTTAAGTTGAGCACCCTTTTTACTTCTCAAACCTATAACATTCATTCAGAAATGAATCCCATTTTGGATTATAATAAGGATGGCAAACAAGGCAAATCATTATTCTGCTGAACTATACTTAGTCGCGTAATTAAGGTTCTGTTTGCTTTAGCTTTTATCCACCTTCTGCCAGCCAAAAACCAGAGGCTTAAATAAACAATCTAGCTATTGAATTTTGGTTTTTAAAAAGCTAGAAAGTCAACAATAAAAAGCCAATAACAATAAAAATTGAATAGCCAGAAAGCCAGCTTTTTGAGCCAAAAGTCCAAAAAATGCAGCTCAAATAAACAAGCCCTAAATTCAGATTGCCTAGTTTAGACAAATGAGCAAACTGAACTGATGCAAATGTTTAACATTTTTATAAACTCACTTATTCTAGTTTCAAATTACTCCCTGTGTCCCTAGATAAATCAATTCTTAAAATTCGTGCTAGTCAAACTTTTTTTAATTTGACTAACTTTATAGAAAAGAGTAATAATATCTATGACATAAAATGAGCATATTATGAAAATACATTATATGGTACATCTAATGATACTAGTTTGATATCATAAATTTTGATGTTTTTACTATAAATTCGGTTAAAGTTTAAAAAGTTTGACTTAAAACAACACCAGGAATCTAATTATTTAGGGACATGGAGTACAGTACGAAAACTTAAGTTTATTGAAATACTCATATCTGTATCTATATACTTGATTGTTCTTTTTCCCATGACCACAATGCGACAAAAAAAACAGATAAAATTATATCAGAAATCCTTCTAACCACCCATCTTCTAATTTCGTGCGTCAAAGCAGCGCTACTAACTTGCTTTTCATATGACAAATTGTACAGCTGAAGAGAATTGTGTTGCTGCTGTAGCTTCAATCCATCAGGGCTTGTTTATTTGACTAGCACGAATTTATCAGTTTAGCACGTCCACTGCTTGTTCTACTGCTTGTTCTACATTCATGGCCTCTCAGCTCGGGTGGCATGCCTTGCTCGGTTGGAGGCTGCCGGCCGGAGTTTGATTTCCACGGGAAGCGAATTTCCGGTCTCGCACTCAAAAAAATCCTCTCGCTGTGCACGCGAGCCTGGTGACTGCGTCGGCTATGGTGCGCCTTCTGGCTGTGTCCGGCCTGATGATCTGTCCCGGTTCACTCGGCCCTTTGAGGCATGTACCAGGGTTCGGGGGTTTTCTCGACCGGGGTCATACGGTCCCTTCCTATGACAATGCTGTGAGGGCGGTTCCTCCCTCACCGGTCGAGGGTTTTTTTTTTACATTCATGGCCTCTCTTCATCCATTATCAGTTTAGCACGTCCGCTGCTTGTTCTACTTCTACGTACTTCTTAAGCACTTGTCGATCGTGGTTCTGTGTTTGCTCCCTGAATGTTCTGATCTGAAGGTCTGACCTAGATGTGGCCATTGTCGTTTATAAGCCTTAGTGTTGTGCTTATGTTGCACGGCCTTTGTATGTGGGACAGATGCACATTGCTATCATGTTTGCCTCTGCCTCTGTATGTTGAATAGATCGAGCAAGAAGGGCCCTTTGTTATTGCTGCTAGAATGTCTATCTGTTGCGTGTGTGCCCCCAAATTTACTTCGTGTCCATTGTGTCAGACATGTGTGCTGTATGGGGTTTATGCTCCTCTGCTTCCATTTTTCAGGTTGACTGCTTCTTCCTTCTACCTTTGGATTAAATATCTCTTTGGTCTGCATTTACATGGATGTACCATACAGAGTATTTGCACATGTAATATCTCTATGCATATAATTTATATATATGCGTCATCCTCAAGCTTCAACCTGTGTAATACCTGTCGTTGGGGAGGGTATGAGCAAACCCGCTCTTACCCATATTCAAATCCATTTGTAAGATATCCATTCTATCAGCTTGTTTGGTTGGCTGGTTCATATCGTTGCTGGTTCGTGAAGAAGTACTGCTGGCTGGTTTGTGTGAGAGAAAAATACTGTTCCGGCTGAAAATTTACGATTATTTACGACGAGCCACGGCCAAACGAACAGGCTAATCTGAATCATATACCCACGAACCCGTTGGATAATCTTACACCCTCCCCGTTGAATCATATACCCTCCCCGTAATTCCCCGTACCCGTTGGATAATCTGAATCATATACCCACAAACACATATTATACTTTGTAGTCGTACTACTTGCTTGCTGAGCGCGTCAGGGCCAGCAGCTCAAACTGAGCGGGTAAATGAATATTAAATGATTAAAGCAGGTATTACCCTACCCACACCCAAATCTAAATGGATAATTTATTTCTACCCATACCCTACCCCAATTATCATGGGTATGGATTTGAATACGGGGATCAAATATCCAGCGGTAGGCTTATATACATCCTAAATATATATCTATATACTTTGTTATATAGTCACCGCACGCAATTTCTCCTTATTTAAAATTTTACATATCACATGGGCGCGATGACATGCCCCCTTCACTAGTGACTATGTTAAATTTAACCATCCAATGGTGCCTTTCAAAAAAAACATCCAATAGTAAGTTAACAATTTAGGCAACCAATGAATCATTCAGTGTCAAATTGAGTACAAAGTGGCCATAGAAAATAGTTATATATGGCCAGATGGGCCTAGCACGATAGGCCAGCACGAGCCCGGTCCGAAAAAAACACGGCACGGGTCTGGCTTGGCATGAAGCCCATAGTGCCAGTGCCGGCACGGGCACGACACGACTAATGGGCTGGCACGATTTTGGCCCGATCATTCTCTGTCGTTGGATTGCCTTGGATATATTAGAGCTGTTAGATGTAGATGAAGAAATATATAACAGAAAAATCCCAAAACCTACCATCAAATCCCCATCCCGGTCGACGGCCGCCTTTGTCTCGCACTCCTCTCTCTCGAAGCCTCGACACGCTGACACCCGTGAGCGTGGCCGTCTCCTTGCTCCTTCCATTTCCGAGCGCCGGCCTCTCCTCGCCTGGCCACCTCGTCCTATCGTCCACCTTGTGGAGCCCCTCACGCGGATGCACGGCCTCACGCTCACGCGTTGTGATGATGGCGGCGGCGCGGACGGTTCAAGCGAACTACAGCAACGTCGACGAGTTCGCTCCTCGCGCCGGCGGTGCCGGCGACGACGCCCAGGCCGGCACGGGCACACTGGGCCGCCGTGCTCATAGTGCCGGCTTGGCACGGATGTGAGGCCGTAGTGCCGTGCCTGGGCCGGGATGGCGGCACGGCGGCACTACGCGGCATGGCACGACAGCGCCGTCGTGCCCCGTCGTGCCGTGTCCTGTCATGCCGTGCCTCGACGTGCCAGTGCCTGGGCGGCCCGTTTGGCCATGTATAAATAGTACAATCAAACTTAGAATCAAATGGACAGCAACACTTTGGTCTGGACTCTGGAGTAGCCAGCTATTCACTGCACCGGACACCAGAGTTACCTATCGTCTATCAGCATACTGAAGCATTAACAGAGGATACCTATGGGATATGACTGCTACATTTGAGATGAAGATCTGCATTTTCAGGTACCTATAGGATATGATTGCTACATTTGAGATGAAGGTCAGGATTTTCAGGTTAGCAACAAGGTTATTACAAATCCGAAAGCATATGAAGGTCTACATTTGAGAAAGAGGGGCCACAGTGGCGGCAGAGAGAAGAGGAGGGTGAAGGGATAAAAGGGTTTAGCCCAAAAACTAGCTTGCCTCTTTCAATAATTCTCCCTCCTATATATATATAGATGGGGTTTACATGCTAATGGGCTCGAGCCCATTAACCTTGTTGTTTCATCTAGCCCAATCCTATTACAATGGGGTCATGATCCCTTCCTAATTTAATTACTACTTAGCCACTGTGGCGACGACTTCCGGTGATACTTCTGATGGCCATCCTGCCGGGCGTGACATATACTATATCACACAAGGTAGCAATTAGGTACAAAAGATAGCATTCCCAAACTACAGTATACTCCATCCGTCCTAAGATAAGTGTCGTTCTAGTTTCTTAGAGAAGTCAAACTCTTTTAAGTTTGACCAAATATGTATAAGAAAATATTAATATTTATAGTACATAATTAATATCATTAGATAGATCGTTGAATCTATTTTCATAATATACTTATTTGGAGATATAAATGTTGCTAATATTTTCTACAAACCTAATTAAACTTTTAAAAAAATTGACCGAGGCATAACGATACTTATTTTGGGACCAAGGGAGTATAGCAAAGTCTTGTACTTTATAGAGGAAAAAATAAAATATTCCTTTTGCACCATTTTAATAAAATAACATACCTTGAAAATTTTGAAATTGTACCAAAGGTAGAAATATTATTGTTTACACTTTCAACTACATCATCTGTATGGTTTTCTATCAGCTCTATGGTAAATGTGATTGTTTGCACTTTCAATTAATTCAACTATGACATCTCTACCAAAGGACAAGATTGACCCAGAGGCTTTGAGCGATAGGCATACCTTGCATCAAGACCAAAGACAACCTCTGGGCTCCGGGCGGTGAAGTCAGGGCAAGATCAAGAAGATGAAGGCAGAACCTTCGATCTTGAAGGGGGTTCATTGAGCCTAGTTCCATTAATAGCCCATTCGGACCCAAATTATAAGGCGGTTTGCCCATGGAAAAATCCTTATGTAACCCTATGAGTGCATTGTCATCGATCCTAGGAATATCTTGTAGCAGGTAAGATGTATTTTCGAGATCTATAAAAGGATCCCGGGGCCCAGGCACCTATAAAAGGGAGAGAGAATTGTAACAACAAAAGAAGATGATTTTGCCCACCTACCATAGCGATCAAATATTTGAGTACCATTCCCACCTGTGAGAGCAAAGCCTCTGGAATTGCTTTCGCGACATTGGTATCCACGATGCTCAGCTAAGAGTAAAAACCCATCATGCCACGTAAAAGAAAGCTGCTTCAACAACCACTGGAACTTGTCGCGATATACAAAGTCGATAAGCGTCTGCCCCATTGAAGAGGGAGAAGAAACTATAGACGATCAATCAGAACCCAGTGTTGACCATAGAGCCCCCACTACCAACGGAGCCCCAGAACCACTCACGCTAGACAACAGCTACAACAGATGCAAGGACTCTAGAGAGCAGTGGCGGATCCACGGGGGGGGGGGGGGGGGGGGGGGCTAGGGGGGCAGCAGCCCCCCTGTGAGAGTGATTTTCCTTTGTATTTACTGTAGAAAAAACGTGATTTCACCGTTAATCTTCAACATTTGTTCTAAATCTCTATTGATTAGCCCCCCCCGAGGTGCTCATCTTGGCTCCGCTAATGCTAGAGAGTTTAGCAAGAAAGAGACAAGCTAGTGGATCAAACAACCGCTAATCAACGAGCAACCCTTACAGCTCAGCAGATCATCGAAGTAAGGCAACAACTAATGCTAGTCCAAGCAGAGATCAAAATCCTTAGAACCAACCAACCATATACATACATACAATTAACCTCAGCCCCTCACTCACATACCCACCAATCAGATCTAACTACTAGACAACCCCAATTCACATACCCACCAATCGGATCTAACTACTAGACAACCCCAACCTTAATCGAATCCCATCCAACCCATAAATCCTAGCGCCATACAGGCCTTTGGTGCAGTGCTAAATTCATTTGTCCGAAGGCCTTAATCATCCTCCTGGCAATGACTTACAAGCCCATAGCACTACCAACAAATACAACATCCAATCAGATCCACACCAATTTCTAATGAGCTTTGAGGTAGCTTCGATTAGAGGCAACAAAATAGTCCTCGTCATATCAACAGAGGGAGACGCCCTAACCTTGTATTCAATGTTGAAGGTAAAGCTAGTATATTTATGGGGAAAACATGTGTAGCAAATTTTTTGGGTCTACGAGTGACTCTCATATCATCATACCTCTTTTGACTGGTATGTGCTTTCATCATACCTCTTTCACTGGTACCTGCTTTACCTTCATGGTCTAGCTTGATAGGTTAGCTGATAGATATGGAGCCTAAATGCAAAACTCGATTGCACTACTTAGAAAAAAACTACTGAAAATATAAGCTCTTCCCTTTTGTAATTTAAAAAGAAAATCTAAATAGAATTTATGTATGTTTTATAAGTGTTTTTTAGTCTTAGTTTTAACTTTTAAACAATATAATTCATTTCTCTTCCATGGGCTGCTCGTAAAGCCGCTTGTGCTGATTTGTACAGCTGGTTTGTTAGGAGAGAAAAATACCGTACCATGTCTTATAAGCCGACTGCAGCCTCACGCGTGGATGTGCCACAATAGTCAGAGTGACGTGCCCGTTATAACACCTCGGGTGTTTAAATACTAAAAACCTGACATGTCATCATATGCATTGCAAGGCATTGGTCATATTGCAAACTTTGATATGCATTCACTAAAACAAGTTTACATTTATGTTATAAGTATTGCTTGGTATTGTTTAAATCAAGTTTGAAACCTTTGTATTGAATTGAAATTCCGAAAACCCTGATTTTCAATATTTAAACCCTACCTTGAAAATCCATTTCAAAATCAAAGCACATTTTGGGGTTGAGCCTTAAAGCAAAAGTGTAGAGCTTGACAAGTTATACAAAGTTGTTTTTAGAGTTTTTCAAGTTGTTTAGTAAAATTTGGAGTAATTCAAAAAGGCGTAATTCGTTAAATTTCCCCCATTCGAATTCAAAAGTTCATTTCAAAATCTAGACTGAATTAGGGGTTGGTTATAAAAGCTAAGCTGTAGAACTTTTGATTTTGAACAACTTTTGTTTTTGGAGATTTTTGAGTTGTTGTGAAAATTTGAGAGTAATTTGTGAATTTTGGCGAATGGCAAACTTGTAAATACTGTGAACATTGTTCACCGCCGTAGCTACACCATCGGTGACCTTCGGTTCGCTTCCAGACGCACGCGTGGACGTCCTCGGCTTTGCGCTGGCGTGGAGAAGTCTCCTGTGTGGCTTCCTTGTGCTTCTGGGCCGCTCTATTTAGCCCTGACCGTCGCCGTTTGCCCCCGCTCTTTTCCTCTGTTTCCACCGCCACCATTGCCATAGCTCCGTTGAGCTTTTGCCGTCGAACCAGTGCCCGTGCCATCACAGCAAAGCGTGTCCTAGCTCCGCTAGTTCCTTGCGCGTCCAGCAAACCAGTCCTTATGGCGTGTCTTCATCGGAAACTCGCGGTGCGCGTTCTTCTTCCTCGCGGCCGGTAGTGTCCCTGTCGCGAGCGCTTCGCCATGGCCAGAGCTCCACGGTGTGCCTCTGCCCCTGTTGAGTCTTGCTTCAGCTTCGCCACGATGCTGTGGTACTCTATGACCCATTGATTTCTCATTTTGAGCACCACAGCCACCGGAGCATCGCCACCGACGACGGTCTGCTCCGCCGTGGTTGCTCAGAATGTCGACCCACCTCTCCGTTGCTCCTCCAGCCTTGTGCTCTACTCAGTCGCGTTTGGGGTGAGCTGTTGATGCTTCTTGGGCCATCTGTTTAAGCTTTACAGGTCTCATGTCGCCGGCGTAGCGCTGCCGTGTCACCACGTCCGCCATGGCCGACGTAGTGCTCGGTCTAGTCCGTAGCTAGTCTAGCTTGTACCCTAGAATGATGCGCCTAGTCGAGGGGAGTGTTTTGGTGCTTTGGCCATCACCGTTGGTCTCACCGTCGATGAGATATTGTCGGTCAGCGCAGTCACCGGTGTGGTCAAACGCGCGAGGTTAGGGATGACAGGTGGGGTCAGGATGTCAGTGACTGCGTAGTTCAAAATGAATTTCTGTTTTTCAGATTTGAATGTGTAACAACCCAAAAATCCACACACTGAAAATACCAACTACAAAATTTTTCTTAAAAACTTCCATGTGATGATGAGTGTCATGTATAGTAACCCAACCTAAGAAATGCATTAGGTCTAACCCCAACCCAAGTTGACACATAAGCATGGCATGTCATTAGTTAATTGCGTTTATTTAAATTCTAACAAATAAGTGTTGCATACATTGAATTTGATTTGGATTTCCATTTGAGTTATGATATGCTCCAATAAATTAGGTGCACCAATTTGGAATCCAAATTTTAGAACCAAATTCGAATTCAAACAAAAGAGACAAAATGAAAAACAGAAAAAAGGAAAGGAGGAAGAAGGCCTCGCAGCCCAGGCTGCTTGGCTTCGTGGCCTAGCCAGCCCAACCGCGCCCACCTTACACCGGTGCGCACGCACGCGGCCCACGAGCCGGCCCAGCGCATCGCCCACGCCCGCGCACCCGTCTGCCTCGCTCGTAGCCACTGGCCGCTGGACCCCGCATGTCAGCCGCACCCCCCGTCTACAGTGTTGTCTTCCTCACCCACATCTCAATCGCCTACGCGACCGGCGCCCGACAGCTGTGGCAGGGGCGGGCCAGGGGGGTCACACCCGGGGCATGACCCTGTCCCCCCTTGCGCCGCGCCCACGCAACCCCGCACCACCGTCTGATGCGATGCATCCGCCTCCACCGCATGATGCCATCCACCCTGGGAGGCATAGCACTCGGTTATAAAGCCAGCCCGCACGCCACTCACGCCCGGCGCCCTAGCTTCTCCCTTAGCCTCCGCCGCCGCTTGGTGGTCCAGCAGCCGCACCACCTTGAGAGTAGAGGACAGAGAAGGAGATCGTGAGAGGAGGATCGGAGCCCCCGCACGCTGCCGAAGTCGCCGGAGCCGAGGGCGACGCCGTCGTCGTCATCACGATCGTGGGTCGGCACTGCACGGCACTGCTTCTAGAGCTACACGGCCGCAACTAATCACTGCACCGCTATCCTCTTTTCTACAACACCTATGGTGAGCCCCAGTTCATTCCCTGCTCGCCACCGGACCTTGCTACTCTAGCCATGGCGCTCCATACCGTGAGCGCATAGGCCAAGGCCATCCCCGGCCTCTAGGCACACCAGCACAGCACACTCACGTTGACAGTGACCATCCCCGAGCCCTTGGACGCTGTAGGCCTCTCCAGGTTCCTCGGACGTCGTAGCCGAGCATGCATGCTGTGCTCGCAATGCCGCCGCCATGACGCAGCCACCACTAGAGCACCCCGACCACCAGTCCGAGCACACGACCACTGATCCGAGCACCCGACCACTGGTCCGAGCACCAGACCACTGGTCTGAGCACCCGACCACCAGTTCAAGCACACGACCACTGATCCAAGCACCCGACCACTGGTCCGAGCACCAGACCACTGGTCCGAGCACCCGACCACCAATCCGAGCACACGACCACTGATCCAAGCACCCGACCACCAGTCCAAGCACCAGACCATAGGTCCAAACACCCGACCACTGGTCCAAGCACCGACCGCCATGGCCAGTATCACCGGGAGCGCTTGGCGCCTCCTTGACTCGCCTGTTCCGTTCACTGAAGCCATGGGTAACTCACGCGCACGCCGTGACCACCCCGCAGGAGACTGTAGTGGCCCGCGCGCCTTGCCGTCGTCACCATGTCGCCATGGCCGCTGGGAAGTCCCTACCGGCCACCTAGAAACCGGAAGTCCTGCCCTGAGCTTTGGACGCCCTCGCCACGTCCACACAGATCCGTAGGAGCCTACACGCCCCACTATGACACCCTCTGAGGCCATAGCCACCACACCGACGCTGCCGACATGTTCAGAAGGCCGTCCGCCGTGGCCAAAGCCATCGGATGCCCTGGAGGACCCCTCAACCTACCCAACATGCCCGCTGGAGCATTGTGACACCCATGCGCACCACAGAGCCAGCCAATGCCACTGCACCCACGCCATTCTCGCGCGTTGGTTGTGCTCGAGCCGCCGTTCGCCGTGACTAGAGACAGAGGATGCACCATCCGTCGCCCCGACTCCACCATTGCAGTTGCCATGGCACAGGGAGGCTTTTTCCCACCTCTATTGGATGCCTGAGCCATTGTAGGAGCTCGCCGGTGAGCACATCGCCGGCGGGAGCGTGCCATGGAAGAATAGAGGAGAAGGGGCAAGGTGAGCAGCGTAGCCCTGCACCCGGTGCACATGAGCCGAGCCGAGGAGAAATGACGATGGGCTCGGTCCACCATGGACCCTACCTTAGGACCATGGACTAGGAGCGCTGGTCCATCGAGAGCCACATGGTGTGAGCCATGCGGCGAACGAAGCCCAATAAGAGCCCACGGCCGTGATGTGGCTACGCCACAGCACGCCACGTGTTCGGCCTAGCCCACACCGGCCCGACCCAAGCCCACCAAAGCCCATTTGAGACTTGGCACGTATTGACCGTTGACTGATCAATGTTGACTGTTGACCTAGCCCCACATGTCAGTAGCACAGACACGCTGGACCCACACGTCAGATGCTAATGTCATGATGACATCACGAGGGACCCACATGTCTACGACTCAAGAGCCCCTAGACACACCTGTCAGCTCGGAACCGAGACGATGATGTCATGCTAAACATCAGCATGCCACGTTGACTAGTGACACTATGACACGTGACAGCCTAGGATTAATTCAGCCTTTTTGCATTTTCAGAAATAGATTTAATCTTCGGAAATTCATAACTAATTCATACGACCTCAGAAAAATATGAAACTAGGACCAAAATTCATCTAAAATCAAGCTCTACACAATGGACCCATGTTGAGTGCATTTGATTCTTTTGAAATTTCATTGCTTCTTTATGCTATTCTATAGACGTCGCTAACGTGACTATAATACGATCGTTTGCAGACTTGGAGGAGAATTTGACAGACGAGGACCGTGAGTACCGTGAGGAGAACGGAGACGACTACACTGAAGGTGCCACATCCCACCCAATCTCGTAGCACCTACTATGCATGGCTAATATAGAACTGCTATCGCTTTACTTTACTGCTACAATTATATTTTGCTAGGACTTACATGGTAGTATGCTTGCTTGAAAGCCTTTACCTTGACGCAACCTTACCCCTGCATACCCTGCTATTAGGCTAAACACATGCTTACTGCTATATATTTCATTACTTATACTTCTACTACGCTTATACTACGTGCGTGGTGGAAACTGGTGTTACCTAAATTATGGGGAGAGTGCTGCGTGTGTGACTTGGGTGTATGGAGGGTGAGGGTTGTGTTGACCAAGTTGGAGTATACGACGAGCCTGGGGCAAGTCTTGCTATGGGATGCTACCTGGGCACCCTTGGAAATGGATACCTATGGTGGGTAAATGGTATATGAGGTGGACCTGGGTGTGAACCTGCGACGGGTGAAGCCCGGGATGGAGGTGCTGTGGTGGCACGATGAATGGAAACCCTGATGGAGACATTCTAGCTTGGTCATCCCTAAGGACTTACTAGTACTCAGATTCATCAGGAAGCCTTACGCACCACTCGCCCTATATGGTGCGGGATGGCTGGACTACTTGGTAGGATATTGCCACTACTGCTAGGTTGATAGCGGACAGTGTAAGGAGGTACGGGGCGTGGAGGATTTTTTTCCCCCACACCCTTCCGAGACTTCATGGAGACCTTGTGGACCCGGCTCATGACTCACAGTTTCAGCCACCCTAGATTAGACTTGGGGTGAACCAGGGCTGAATGGTAGAGTGGCATTATCCTAGGCTAGCAAGCAGCCGGAATCAGCCTAGTTGACGACGGTCAGCGAGGAAGGCGGATCTTGTGGTTATGTAAAACCTCTGCAGAGTGTATGGTTGATCGATCGATAAATGTGCCGACTTGTTGGCTATGGACCTTTCCTGGGTTTCGCTTAAACTAGATAGTGAGATGAGTCCTTCTCTTCTTCCCCCGTGAGAGAGTGTCGGTCGTAGCCAGGGGCTACGGGCCTTGAGACAGTGCCAAGAGGGAGTTGGCCTATCGACTGAGCGATGGTATGGTATGGTAATGGTATGGAGGTGGTGGTATGTCGATCCCTGGATCGAAACCTGGCTCGGAAAAGGGAAGGGAGTGGAATGTGTGTGGAAATGGTGTTAAAACTTGACAAACTATTATTTACTTGATATGCTACTGCATAGGAAACCCCAGCCTTATAGGTTCATTTTGCTTATATCCAACTTGCATCCAATTTCCACAAAGCAATGCTCATAGGGATGGGAGTGGCCAGTACAAATCGTACTGATAAATTTTGGCACACAGGTTCTGCTGAGGAGTATAGCTCCGAGGAGTTTGACGGATGAGGGGTTCGTGCCTACGCTCAAGTTTGGCGATCTTATCTTCAAGCTGTTCTAAATGAATGCTACTTTTGATTCCGCCAATGCGGCGATGTAATAAATTATGTAATTCCACACTACTTGTACTCTGATATTATCGTTGTATGGATGTGATATTCGACTGGAATTTGGGTAATATGATCTACAATGATCTTATTACACTTCGACGCTGTGGATTTCCCTTCATGGAAATTGGGGTCGTTTTAGTTGGTATCAGAGCCATACTTGACCTTAGGACGAAACCCTTAGAAATGGACGATAGAATAGGACGTAAACAGCCCTTCCTTTGGTTATATACCGACCCTGCATTTACTTTTATGCAAGGCTTATCTATTATTAACCTGCTAACACCTGTCCCCTTGAAACATGCAGATGGCAACGAACATCGACTGGCCGCCACTAGGACCGCTACCTCTGGACCACGCCAAGCTTACCTTTGACCTACGTGACCTCAGGGGTTTTGCACAAACCCTCTACCGAGTTCTCGTCATGTTAGGTGTCCTCGATGAGCTTGTCAAGGTCACCTGCACTGGGAAGCCAGCTAAGGAAGGAGGAATCGATGGACCGATTATCACCTCAGCGGAGTTCCCAGCTAGCACCACCTTACCTTCTGTCCTAGCTTTCACCGAGTTGACCATAGAGGACACAGTCGAGGAGGGACTGCAAGCTATCTCACACAAGGCACTTCGTAGAGTGATGAGGGACCACTACGAGCACCTGAAGACGACAGAGTTCCATCTACTTCCCCAGGCCCTCGACCTCAGCCTTACCCCCAGTGAGCAGAGTTTCACAGCAGGTAGAGTTATCCTTGCCGAGGAGGATAGATGCCTTCATGTCTCAGCTATTCACCTACTGGAGCAGGACAGGTACATGACCCAGCTAGAGTAGAGGAGATGCTAGGACCAGGCCCTCTGGTGGGAGTACCAGGAGCGAGACTCGCAGGGAGCACAGGAGCGAGCTAGTCTACTGGAGATAGTTGCCAAGCTATAGGACGAGCTCAACCATCGTGAGGAGGACCACAGAGCTAAGGTCGCTGACTTACAGGACAAAGTAGCCGACCTAGGCAACAAGAACTGCTACCTCGACAGTAAGGTCTTGGAGTTGCAGAGTGAGTTGGACGACAAGAAGGCTGAGTTCAACCGTAGAGGAGACAGAGAGAGATCCAAGGGGATTGATATGCTGAAGATCCAATCTCAGAACAAGACCCTGACTCAGGAGCTAGAGGAGTTCAAGAAGAAGACTGTTTACAACCAGGGTCACCTAATCGAGGCACTCAGGTAGACCGAGTACCTACAGGACAAGTGTGAGAGGACCTAGCAGGCTTGGCAGAAGTCTGACAGGAAGCGCCTTAGGGAGATGAAGGGTATGTGGGATCAGCTACCCAAGGAGGTTTGCAGCAAGATGAAGCCTAGGATAGAGGAGTTTGAGTTAGCCCCGACTCACCTCAATCTAGATGCCTGCCCTACCTTACCAGGAGCCAAGCCTACTGAGGAGCTCGCTGAGGCCTTGAAGTACGTGTCCCGACTTCACAAGTCTGACGAGGAGATCGAGATCAAGAACAGTCGTATCCCAGCTGCGGTGTACGAGTTGGAGTAGATGACCCTGCGTGGTCATGAGTCATGTCAATAGCTTCCATGAGTTGTACCCCATGATGTACCACTTATGAGATGTATTATGAGACGCTATGCGTAGTACGTTTCTCGCACATCTTCAAGTGTAGCTACTGGAGATGATGCTATGTAATAAAAACCATGTAATGAATGTTTCGGATCTTATTGCATCTTTATGAATCTTATTGCTTCTTTGTAATGAGTGTTGGATAGCATAAATGTTTTTCTTTAAATCGTCAAAATCATGTAATCATATTGAATTATAAGCACCTATGGCACAAGCACTAAACTTTCTATGATCCGCGTTGTAGATGCCGAACCGCCGTTCAAATCGCCTAATGAATCAAGGACGTGCGCCCACCCTTGAACCAGTTGAACCCAATGGGGGACATGGTGGCAACAACCGTAGTCATGGCCGTGGCTGTGGACGTGGAGGGATACCCTTCCACCTGGAGAATACTACGCCGCCTGAGGAGAACATACCACCACCACCACCACCAAGCCTGGCAGAGGTGATGGTACAACAGACCTAGCTTCTTGCAGCTCTTGTTGAAGGAGCAAACCATCGCCAAGGAGGTCAGTAGTATGGCTTCCAAAGGAAGCTAGAGGGATTTCTGAAGCTAAGGCCACCTACCTATGATGACACCGACCCTGACCCGCTTGTAGCTGATGACTGGCTCAAGGAAATGGAGAAGAAGCTTGACCTCACTACTTTCACTGATGATGAGTGTGTTGGAGCTACCACACACCAGCTCACAGGTGCAGCACGCACCTGGTGGGACAGTTTCAGTGACTCCCATGAGGACCCTGCCCACATCTCGTGGGATGAGTTTGCTAAAACATTCACGGAGTATCACATTCCCAAGGGTATCATGGAGGCCAAAGCTAAGGAGTTCCGCAACATCAAGATGGGAAAGGATAGGGTGACTGAGTACACTACTCGTTTCACCAACCTTCTGCGCTATGCACCTTCTTATGTTGTGAACTCTGAGAAGGAGAAGCTGTACTATTACCGTAAGGGACTTAACCCGCACATCAAGCTGAAGTTTGGCGGTATTGAGAGCAACACATTGCGTGCTCTGGTGGATCGCTGCATCTAGATTGAGAAGGACCATGTTGAAGCTGGAGAAGAGTATAGGGAGAGGAAACGTAAGCCTGAGGAGTCTCTCCGTGGTCGTGATCACAAGAGGTTTCGTAGAGATGCACCATCTAGGGAACGCTCTCGCCATAACAGGGATGACAACCCTAGATCGAGTAGGGGAAGTAGAGGCTACACCACCAAATACTCCCGCCCTGCTCAGGACCATTACACCCGGGACCATTATGCTCAGGACCACAATAGTCAGGACCATTTCAACCATCCCCGCACAGTGAATGAACGCCCAACATAGAACCGCTCCGCACCAAGCACTGGAAACTGGAAGGCACCCATGTCAACCCCAACAGGCGGTACGCCTTTCACCTACTTTGCTTGTGGCCAACCAGGTCACAAAGCCGCTGAGTGCCCTCAGAACTCAGCTGCACAGAAGTCTCAGTTCAAGGGATCAGCTACTCATAGATGTCTCAACCATCTAGATGCCGAGGAAGCACAAGCTGCCCCTAACATTGTGTACGGTATGTTCTTAGTTAATGGCAATACTGCATCAGTTCTATTTGACTCTGGAGTAACTTGTTCTTACATATCATCCAAGTTTGCACGAGATCATGACCTATCTATAACCCCATGTGAAGATCCTATCATCACCAGCTCACCCTTAGGAGACCTAAAGTGCACCCACATCTGTAAGGGAGCGAGTCTTACCATTGAGGGTCTTATCTTTAGAGCCGACCTAACCTTGCTACCTTCCACTAACCTAGATGTCATTTTAGGTATGGATTGGTTAACCATTCACCAAGGTATCATATCATGTTCACCTAGATATGTCCAAGTGACCCACCCATCAGGCCAAGTCGTTAGATGTGAACCCTAGTCTGGAAAGTCCACCTCTATCCTATGTGCCCTTAAAGCAAGTTCAGAATCACAAAAAGGGGAGAAGACAGTTCAAGATGTGCCAGTAGTCAGAGACTATCCCGATGTATTCCCTAAAGAATTACTGGGTATGCCACCAGACCATGATGTAGAGTTCATCATTGATCTGTTGCCGGGAACGGGACCCATTGCCAAGAGACCCTATCGCATGTCAGTTGATGAACTGATTGAGCTCAAGAAATAGCTTGATGAGCTCATCTCGAAAGGATATATCAGGCCCAGTGCTTCACTCTGGGGATTCCCTGTTCTGTTTGTTAAGAAGAAGGATGGCTCAATGAGAATGTGCATTGATTACCGGAACTTGAACGCAGTCACCATCAAGAACAAGTACCCCCTGCCAAGGATTGATGATCTGCTAGATTAGCTTCGAGGTGCCAAGTATTTCTCCAAGATTGATCTCAGATCAGGCTATCATCAGATAAAGATTCGAGAAAGTGATATCTCGAAGACAGCTTTTGTGACTAGGTATGGGCAGTTTGAGTTCACCGTGGTGTCCTTTGGACTCACGAATGCGCCCGCATACTTCATGAACATGATGAATAAGGTTTTCATGGATGAACTAGATAAGTTCGTGGTAGTATTCATTGATGACATCCTTGTCTATTCACCCACCGCTAAAGAACATAAACATCATCTGAGAACCGTGCTTGAGAAACTAGCCCAACATCAGCTATATGCAAAGTTCAGTAAATGTAAGTTTTGGCTATAGGAAGTTGCCTTCTTAGGCCATATACTATCAGCTGAAGGTGTCGTAGTTGATCCAGCCAAGATTGAAGCTGTAAAAGAGTAGGTTCAACCCCGTAATGTGATAGAAGTCAGAAGTTTCTTGGGATTGGCTGGATATTATCGCCGATTCATCGAAAACTTCTCCAAGATAGCCCGTCCAATGACCAATCTTCTGAAGAAGACCAAGGAGTTTGAATGGATGCCTGCGTGCGAGCAAAGCTTCTAGGAACTGAAACTAAAGCTTACCACAACTCCTGTGCTATCATTGCCTGATATCAGCAAAGATTTCGTAGTCTATTGTGATGCCTCTCGTCAAGGACTCAGTTGTGTGTTGATGCAAGATGGAAGAGTGATAGCTTATGCTTCTCGACAGTTGAAAGAACATGAGAACCGTTACCCAACCCATGATCTGGAGTTAGCAGTAGTTGTGCATGCCTTGAAGATCTAGAGACACTACTTGATAGGCAACAAGTGTGACATCTACACCGATCACAAGAGCTTGAAGTACTTTTTCACTTAAGAAGATTTGAATATGAGGCAACGCCGATGGCTTGAGTTGATCAAGGACTATGACCTGGAAATTCACTATCATCCGGGAAAAGCTAATGTAGTCGCAGATGCTCTTAGTCGCAAGAGTTACTGTCACACCTTGATCACTGAATCAGTATCACCTGAGCTCAAGGGAGAGATTGATGATTTCCAACTAGAGATACTACCGCATGGCTTGCTAAATGAGCTCCGCATACAGTACGATCTCACAGATCACATCCATCAAGCTTAGAAAAGTTGTGAAGAGATTGAGTATCTCCGTGGTCTGATGAAACTAGGCTACAAGACCAACCACCAGGAAGATGAACAAGGAACCATCTAGTTCAAGAACAGAATCTGTGTTCCATCTGACTTAGTACTACGAGGGGAGATTCTGTCGGATGCTCATGATTCCAAATACTGTATTCACCCTGGAGGGTCAAAGATGTACCAAGACCTAAAGAAACACTTCTGGTGGAAAGGCATGAAGACAGACATTACAGGACATGTGGCACGTTGTGACACCTGCAATAGAGTCAGGGCTGAACATCAAAGGCCTACAAGATTGCTAAAGCCTCTTGACGTACCCGAGTGGAAATGGGAGAACATATTCATGGATTTCATAGTTGGATTGCCTCGTTCACAGAAAGGCAATGATTCCATATGGGTGATTGTTGATTGTTTGACCAAGATTGCTCACTTTGTACCAGTTAAGACCAAGACCAATGCCGAAAAATTAGTAGATCTGTACGTAGAGCACATTCTAAGACTACATGGAGCTCCCTCTAGCATTGTATCTAATCGTGGTCCTCAATTTGTGTCCCGATTCTGGGAAGCTCTACACAAGTCTATTGGAACCAAACTTGATTTCAGTACCGCTTACCACCCATAGACAGATGGATAGATAGAACGAGTAAATCAGATCTTAGAAGACATGCTTCGCGCTAGTGTACTGAATTATGGCTCTGATTGGGAGAAATGCCTACCCTATGCAGAGTTCTCTTACAACAACAGCTACCAAGCCAGTATCAAGATGTCGCTATTTGAAGCTCTATATGGCAGACCTTGTAAGACACCTTTGATGTGGTCCCAACCGGGAGAAAGATCATTCTTTGACTCCGCTAAGATTCAAGATGCAGAAGAAGGAGTTGCTCAGGTAAGAGAGAATTTGAGAATTGCTCGAAGTCGATACAAGAGCTATGCTGACAAAAGAAGAAGAGAACTGGAGTTCAATGTGGAGGACTTCGTCTATCTCAAGGTATCCCCGCTACATGAAATGGTCAGATTCCATGTGAAAGGCAAGCTTGCCCCTAGGTTTGTTGGCCCATACAAGATTTGCAAAAGAATTGGAAAGCTCGCCTACAAACTTGAGCTACCCGAGGAATTGAGGGGTGTACACTCCGTAATCCATGTCTCACAGCTACGCAAGTGTTTGAGAGTGCCCGATGAAGTAGTTCAAACTGATACACTTGACATTCAAGACACACTCGAGTATAAAGAACATCCTATCAGAATTCTGGGTAGAGATACCAAAGAGACCCGTAGCAAGACTATTCCTATGTGCAAGGTTCAATGGAGTAATCATACTGAGAGAGAAGCAACATGGGAAAAAGAGCCTGACCTCCGGCTACGATATCCTTACCTCTTTGAAGAGTACGTTATGCTTTAATCTTGGGGACGAGATTTTGTTAAGGGGGTAGGACTGTAACAACCCAAAAATCCACACACTGAAAATACCAACTACAAAATTTTTCTTAAAAACTTCCATGTGATAATGAGTGTCATGTATAGTAACCCAACCTAAGAAATGCATTAGGTCTAACCCCAATCCAAGTTGACACATAAGCATGGCATGTCATTAGTTAATTGCGTTTATTTAAATTCTAACAAATAAGTGTTGCATACATTGAATGTGATTTGGATTTCCATTTGAGTTATGATATGCTCCAATAAATTAGGTGCACCAATTTGGAATTCAAATTTTAGAACCAAATTCGAATTCAAACAAAAGAGACGAAATGAAAAACAGAAAAAAGGAAAGGAGGAAGAAGGCCTCACAGCCCAGGCTGCTCGGCTTCGTGGCCTAGCCAGCCCAACCGCGCCCACCTTGCACCGATGCGCACGCACGCGGCCCACGAGCCGGCCCAGCGCGTTGCCCACGCCCGTGCACCCGTCTGCCTTGCTCGCAGCCACTGGCCACTGGACCCCGCATGTCAGCCACACCCCCTGTCTACAGTGTCGTCTTCCTCACCCACGCCTCAACCGCCTACGCGACCGGCGCCCGACAGCTGTGGCAGGGGCGGGCTAGGGGGGTCACGCCCGGGGCATGACCCTGTCCCCCTTGCACTGCGCCCACGCAACCCCGCACCACCGTCTGATGTGATGCATCCACCTCCACCGCATGATGCCATCCACCTTGGGAGGCATGGCGCTCGGTTATAAAAGCCAGCCCACACGCCACTCACGCTCAGCGCCCTAGCTTCTCCCTCAGCCTCTGCCGCCGCTTGGTGGCCCAGCAGCTGCACCACCTTGAGAGTAGAGGGCTGAGAAGGAGATCGTGAGAGGAGGATCGGAGCCCCCGCACCCTGCCAAAGTCGTCGGAGCCGAGGGCGACGCCGTCGTCGTCATCACGATCGCGGGTCGGCACTGCACGGCACTGCTTTTGGAGCTACACGGCCACAACTCGTCACTGCACCGCTATCCTCTTTTCCACAACACCTACGGTGAGCCCCAGTTCATTCCCTGCTCGCCACCGGACCTTGCTACTCTGGCCATGGTGTTCCATACTATGAGCGCGTAGGCCAAGGCCATCCTCGGCCTCTAGGCATACCAGCACAGTACACTCACGTTGACCGTGACCATCCCCGAGCCCTTGGACGTTGTAGGCCTCTCTAGGTTCCCCGGACGCTGTAGCCGAGCACGCATGCCACGCTCGCAACGCCGCCGCCATGACACAGCCACCACCTGAGCACCCGACCACCAGTCTGAGCACACGACCACTGATCTGAGCACCCGACCACTGGTCCGAGCACCAGACCACTGGTCCGAGCACCCGACCACCAGTCCAAGCACACGACCACTGATCCGAGCACCCGACCACTGGTCCAAGCACCAGACCACTGGTCCGAGCACCAGACCACTGGTCCGAGCACCCGACCACCAGTCTGAGCACATGACCACTGATCCGAGCACCCGACCACCAGTCCGAGCACTAGACCATAGGTCCAAACACCCGACCACCGGTCCGAGCACCGACCATCGTGGCTAGTACTGCTGGGAGCGCCTGGTGCCTCCTTGACTCGCCCGTTCTGTTCGCTGAAGCCATGGGTAACTCACGTGCATGCCATGACCACCCCACAGGAGACCGTAGTGGCCCACGTGCCTCGCCGTCGTCACCATGTCGCCATGGCCGCCGAGAAGACCCTACCGGCCACCTAGAAACTAGAAGTCCTGCCCTGAGCTCTGGACGCCCTCGCCGCATCCACACGGATCCGTAGGAGCCTACACGCCCCACTATGACGCCCTCTGAGGCCATAGCCACCACACCGACGCCGCCGACATGGTCGGAAGGCCGTCTGCCGTGGCCAAAGCCACCGGATGCCCTAGAGGACCCCTCAACCTACCCAACATGCCCGCTGGAGCATTGTGACGCCCATACGCACCACAGAGCCAGCCAATGCCACTGCACCCGCGCCATTCCCACGTGTTGGTTGTGCTCGAGTCGTCGTTCGCCGTGACTAGAGACTAAGGATGCACCATCCGTCGCCCCGACTCCACCATTGCAGTCGCCATGGCACAGGGAGGCTTTTTCCCACCTCTATTGGATGCCTGAGCCGTTGTGGGAGCTCGCCGGTGAGCACATCGTCGGTGGGAGCATGCCGTGGAAGAACAGAGGAGAAGGGGCAAGGTGAGTAGCGCAGCCCTGCACCCGGTGCACATGAGCCGAGCCGAGGAGAAATGACGATGGGCTCGGTCCACCATGAACCCTGCCTTAGGACCATGGACCAGGAGCGCTGGTCCATCGAGAGCCACACGGTGTGAGCCATGCGGCGGACGAAGCCCAATAAGAGCCCACGGCCGTGATGTGGCTGCGCCACAGCACGCCACGTGTTTGGCCTGGCCCACACCGGCCCGACCCGAGCCCACCAAAGCCCGTTCGAGACCCAGCACGTATTGACCGTTGACCGATCAACGTTGACCATTGACCTGGCCCCACATGTCAGCAGCACAGACACGCTGGACCCACACGTCAGATGCTGACGTCATGATGACGTCACGAGGGACCCACATGTCTGCAACTCAAGAGCCCCTAGACCCACCTGTCAGCTCAGAACCAAGATGATGACATCATGCTGACATCATGCTAAACATCAGCATGCCATGTTGACCAGTGACACCGTGACATGTGACAGCCCAAGATTAATTCAGCCTTTTTGTATTTTCAGAAATAGATTTAATCTTCGGAAATTCATAACTAATTCATACGACCTTGGAAAAATACGAAATCAGGACCAAAATTCATCTAAAATCAAGCCCTACGCAATGGACCCATGTTGAGTGCATTTGATTCTTTTGAAATTTCATTGCTTCTTTGTGCTATTCTATAGACGTCGCTAACGTGACTATAATACGGTCGTTTGCAGACTCGGAGGAGAATCTGACAGACGAGGACCGTGAGTACCGTGAGGAGAACGGAGACGACTACACTGAAGGTGCCACATCCCACCCAATCTCATAGCACCTATTACGCATGGCTAATATAGAACTGCTATCGCTTTACTTTACTGCTACAATTATATTATGCTAGGACTTGCATGGTAGTATGCTTGCTTGAAAGCCTTTACCTTGACGCAACCTTACCCCTGCATACCCTGCTATTAGGCTAGACACACGCTTACTGCTATATATTTCATTACTTATACTTCTACTACGCTTATACTACGTGCGTGGTGGAAACTGGTGTTACCTGAATTATGGGGAGAGTGCTGCGTGTGTGACTTGGGTGTGTGGAGGGTGAGGGTTGTGTCGACCAAGTTGGAGTATACGACGAGCCTGGGGCAAGTCTTGCTATGGGATGCTACCTGGGCACCCCTGGAAATGGATACCTGTAGTGGGTAAATGGTATATGGGTGGACCTGGGTGTGAACCTGCGACGGGTGAAGCCCGGGATGGAGGTGCTATGGTGGCACGATGAATGGAAACCCTGATGGAGACATTCTGGCTTGGTCATGCCTAATGACTTACTAGTACTCAGATTCACCGGAAAGCCTTACGTACCACTCGCCCTATATGGTGCGGGACGGCTGGACTACTTGATAGGATATTGCCACTACTGCTAGGTTGATAGCGGACAGTATAAGGAGGTACGGGGCGCGGAGGATTTTTTCCCCCCACACCCTTCCGAGACTTCATGGAGACCTTGTGGACCCGGCTCATGACTCACAGTTTTAGCCACCCTAGATTAGACTTGGGGTGAACCAAGGCTAAATGGTAGAGTGGCATTATCCTAGGCTAGCAAGCAGCTGAAATCAGCCTAGTTGACGATGGTCAGCGAGGATGGCGGATCTTATGGTTATGTAAAACCTCTGTAGAGTGTATGGTTGATCGATCGATACATGTGCCGACTTGTCGGCTATGGACCTTTCCTGGGTTTCGCTTAAACTAGATAGTGAGATGAGTCATTCTCTTCTTTCCCCGTGAGAGAGTGTCGGTCGTAGCTAGGGGCTATGGGCCTTGAGACAGTGCCGAGAGGGAGTTGGCCTGTCGACTGAGCGATGGTATGGTATGGTGATGGTATGGAGGTGGTGGTATGTCGATCTCTGGATCAAAACCTGGCTCGAAAAAGGGAAGGGAGTGGAATGTGTGTGGGAATGATGTTAAAACTTGACAAACTATTATTTACTTGATATGCTACTGCATAGGAAACCCCAGCCTTATAGGTTTATTTTGCTTATATCCAACTTGCATCCAATTTCCACAAAGCAATGCTCATAGGGATGGGAGTGGCCAGTACAAATCGTACTGATAAATTTTGGCACACAGATTCTACTGAGGAGTATAGCTCCGAGGAGTTTGACGGATGAGGGGTTCGTGCCTACGCTCAAGTTTGGCGATTTTATCTTCAAGCTGTTCTGAATGAATGCTACTTTTGATTCCGTCAATGCGGCGATATAATAAATTATGTAATTCCGCACTACTTATACTCTGATATTATCGTTGTATGGATGTGATATTCGACTGGAATTTGGGTAATATGATCTACAACGATCTTATTACACTTCGACGCTGTGGATTTCCCTTCATGGAAATTGGGGTCGTTTCAGAATGAACAGTGTCTGTTTTGTTATTTTTGTGTAGATTTATTTATAGCTTCAAAAATTATGAAAATTTTTGTGTGACTCCTCTGTGATGTATATTATTTAAGAAAAATATGAAATACTGTTTTTCAGCACTTTTTGAATGTGATAAAAATTGCTCAATTTATTAATAAATGGATTCTCATGATTTTTCCAGGCTTATTTAATTGTCCAAAAATTATAAAATTTGTTTTGCCACTTACTTTTCATGTAATAAACATATACTAAAATTTTGAGCTCAATTAGAATAAGTTGATTTATTTCATAATTTTAAATTAAATAATTAATTCATAAAAACAAATAGTAACCTTTAATGATTTAGGTTTTGTTTGAAATTTTGATTGAGTGATGACCTTGGGTCATTTGTTGATAATGATCCTTGGCAATTGATGTATGTGTTACGAAAAAGATTTAGTTTGTTTGACTTGCAACTGTACCGCGAAGGAAAGTTGTATTCAAATTGTTAATTTTGCATCCATCATCGAGCATCACGTTCCGTATTCTGCATCATGTTAAACATGGCATTGTTATTACGTGTAGTGAATGAAGGTGAACACGTGGTAGTTAATCAAGTTGTTGAGGAGGTTAATCCATCTGTTGAGGTCGGATCGAATACTTGTGAAACGTCGCTGGAACCGGACTTTTTCGTCAACGAAGGCAAACCCCGGATGCATACAACCCTACCTTTTATTTTACAAATTGATTTCGCTTTTGCTTCTCTTTACTACATTAAGTGATTAGGAGTCAAGTGAAAAACAAATTGGTGCATTACCAACCTTGTTATTCCATATTTACCATATTACCAGTTTTAAATTCGTATATGCCTAGTTTTGCTTAGCTATGCTTAGAACAATGAAAGTCGGGTGATTACCTGCCACCTACAAGTTTTAAATGGAACCTTGGTTAATTATGTTATCATGTGATATGGGAATGTGGAGTAATAAATCTAGACCGGGCGGACTCGGTGTGTGTGAGCCACCAGACATGGAGGTCTTGTGAGCGGGTTCTTTCCGTCTGTGTCGATTAAGGCACGTCCGTTGTTGAATTGCATGAGGTGAGAATTTATAGTACTAACCACATACTCCGATAAGCCTTTACTCGGCTATTCTATTATAAGAATGGCTACTCGCGCACTGGAAGTGGAGAGATAGCGAGAATAGCGTGTACCCACGTGACAATGGGCTGGATTGGTGGAGTACTGTATTCTCGGGTGGCGCGGACCCGTTCTTGTTTTAGAGGATTCGAGGGTAGGTTGGTATATGGAGGTCAGAGACCTGCATATGTCGTGTGGTTTGGAATTCCCAGCTGGGTTTATAATCGGTTCGAATCGTCGTTGCTCCTCGGTTATGGAGACTCAACTCACTATTCATCATCGTAGTATTAATAACTGAAACTTGAGGCTGGTTGAGAAAGTGTTGGATATGAATCACTGAGCCTGCATTTCTGAGTTTATCAGTTCTTATTTCGGTTAAGTCTTGTTGAGTACTTTTATACTCAAGGTTCGTTGACCCTTGTTGCAGGTGAGTCTCATGAGCAGATCTGTTTTGGATTGTGCTGTATGACTATCGTTCGTTCTGACGATGAGAAGTGAATGTGTGGCCCTTGGGCATGGCAGTTTCATTGTGTGTTTTGTATTATATTATAATGCCACTCTACTATTTCGTTTTGTAATAAACATCGAACTTAGTTGTGAGGTTTTGAAACTACTGTTTCGTAAATTATGTTATTGTAAGACTTCCGCTGTATTTACTCTGGTGTAAATATTTGAATAAATGTTGTAATACTGCAATGACTCTGTAACGTGATTCTGCTCGGAAATCGTGAATGATTCGGGGTTCCTCGAGGACACCCGACAGTCTTCTTAAGTTACCGGAAACATATGCACAAATGTCAAAGGTCGTCGGACAGTGACAGATGCATGTGGGTCCTATAATTTAGGAGGTTCTGCCACACCCGTCACGTACGAAGCTAGGAGGACTTCGGATATCTCTCAGCCACGTGCAACCTCTTTGTGTAGATATAAGTCTAGCTTGCATATTAGGGTGTGTGTGAGTGAGTTTGTGTGCGTGTGGTGTTGTGGGTTAGTGTGTAAGTTCAGATGGTACAACTTGTACTCAAAGAGTTGAGGAAAAAAAAAAGTGAGCTCCAGCTAGTTGAAATCCAACACGTGTGATGAGAATGCTGACAGCACCAGCACCAGGCACTCTGGCGTCTGGCCGGTAAACAAGCAAACAGGCCCGCCCCGGTCCCAGACTCAGAGATCCCCTCCCGGCATCAGCCGCCGCGCGCTGCCCTCGTCCCGACCTCCGACCCAAATACCCGATCCGCCATGGCCGGAATAAGGCTTACGCCCGAGGAGCCCGAGATGCCCGTTGGCACGCCACCCCGCCCCCAGCTCCCACCCTCCGTCGCCGGGGCAGGCGGTGGCAGCGGAGGGCTGGAAATGGCGTCGGACGACGAGCGGTCCATTGCGGCGGACTCATGGTCAGTGCGGAGCGAGTACGGGAGCACGCTCGACGATGACCAGCGCTACGCCGACGCCGCCGAGGTGCTCGCCGCTTCCGCGGCCTCCGCCAACTTCCCCTCCGCCGCCTCCGATTACTGGTACGAAACATTTTCTGCCGAATGGCCTCATTCGTGTGCGAACCGGATGCTATTGACCTCGAGATATAGATCTAGCGAATTGCGGGGGACCCGATAATGCTTGATATCGTAGAGAGCCTGTTCCTTTAGCTACTGTACGGGTTGTGGTCTCTTGTGGCTGCTGCCAGCACCTTTGGTTTTGTGCACAATGTTTTGTTATGTTTAGCACTGAATCTGTGGAAAAAGGAGGGAATATGGTGGATGCCTTTTCGCAACTTGCCCATTAGTATCATCCAAGACAGATGCATGCCCGATCTTAGGTACTGTTGCTCTTAATGTTCCGTGTTTATCAAGTAGAGTTGATTAGTACAGAATTATAAAAGATGGATGATGTCAACTAACAAATGAAAAAATATTAACCATACCTTTCCTTCAACTAACAGATAACCCCCCGGGAAAAATTAAAAGAGAGTCCCTTGAATACTATCACAAGGGGGACTGAGATTGTCAACTTGACATCTAGTACTATCACAAGGGGGACTGAGACCAAGAGGCTGAGGTGTACCACTCCACCACACTTAATCTATGTGGCATATGTCTGGTCTCTTTAATAGATACACCAAATTCTCCAGAGTCCAGATAATGGATTCCTATAGTTACAATCTCTTGTTAGAGGTCAGATGAACCTCCTAGATCTGGCATACTCTGAATCTGTAATTGTGTGCAGATGGCAGGAATGGAAAACCTGGTCTGTTGCCTGCTTATTTTTATCCTTAGATGTTTTTTACATGTATATTTAAATAGTTAACAGATATTTTCCTTTTTTAATGTGTTCTAAAATGCCCTTTTATTGAGGCAGCTCTGATAAGGATGATGAAGATCCTGGTGATGTTGAAGGATCAATGCTGGGTCTCCAAAGTTATTGGGATGCTTCTTATATGGAAGATCTTGCAAATTTTCAAGAACATGGGCATACTGGAGAAATATGGTAACCACATCATATCCTTGTTGATATCAACTATCAAAATATCAGCTTTAAGAAAAAAAGTGGCGTATTTTTGTTCATTGCTGCAATGAAGCCCAAATTGTTTGGCGTACCCAGTGCAGAGAGCTCCCGTTCTGTGCGGGGTCTGGGGAAGGGTGTCAGTGGCAAGCCTTACCCTCGCCTGTGCAATGCGAGGAGGCCGCGACTCGAACCCGGGACCTTCCGGTCATAGGCCGTAAGACTCTACCGCTTGTACCAGGCCCGCCCTTTGAAGCCCAAATTGTTTATGCTAACTAATTTCTTGCTATTACTAGGGACATTACTTGAACTTTGAGCTGTCCAAGTATTGAATGGTCAGCTTAAAATATTTGGAGATGATGTATCATTATTCTTGTTCATTATGTTTACCACTAGCTACTGTTTCGTTAGGTTTGTTCAATAAATTTCTTTTGGTGCCATGTGCCCATGTATATGTTCAAGAAAATGCAACTGAGTCACTGGGCATGGATACTTGCATTCCCATTTTTGGCACACTGAACTCAGAATTCACATGACAAAATATTATATCCTTCACTTATTAAGGTGGACTCTTTGTTTCTAGGCAATTATGATCTACCGCCTTTTTCTTTACTTGTTGGCATTTTCCCTAGAATACTGAGAGTGCAAGGGGATTTTCTATTTTAGGTTGTTAATAGAACCTCCTGTTTGTAGGTTTGGTGCAGATGTAATGGACACAGTTGCTATTTGGACCAAAAGTTTGTGTAGCATTATTGAAGGCAGGATTCCATTTGGTCAAGACAGCATAAAAAATGAAGTCGATGAAAATTTATTCTCCAACTACCCTGTTCTTGATGTTGGAACTGGGAATGGCCTTCTTTTGCAAGCACTTGCTAAGCAGGGGTACTACCCAAATTTTCTCAATGATGTTTAATTAGCTTCCCAATAAATAATGTATTGTGGTAAAGTAATCCACAAAATCTTGGGCTGCTGAAGATTTCTTCAACTGATTGTGCTTGTGCCAATTGATCTACAATCTTGTTTATATGAGGTTTTTTTTTTGTATTAAAAACATTTCTGTGACTGTCCTTTACTCTAAAAATGGCTCTGACAGAAATCCTTAATGTTAAGGGACCATCATACCTTAACCACCTATGAGATACTTTCATTAGGCACTTTTTAGTTTAAAAGTTGTATTTTAGAAGGAAATGTTAGAGATTTTGATTAGGCACCTCTGATTAGAACATCTTTTTATTGAGAAAAACTACCTTTATCCCTCTTCTTCTTCTTCTTCCTTTTTTTTTTTTTTTTTTTTTTTTTTTGCATAAGACAGAATTTAGTTGAGAGGTGAGTGGGTACCAAGGTGTTATTTCTGGGTCGCTCCTTTGGTTCATTTTCTTTTCCTTGTTCTTGCTTTGAAATCCATATTAATTCAGTTTGATGAATTCGGGTCGACACAACCATAGAAAAGGATCGCATCTCTATTTGTCACCAAATGGTATTGGCTGTTTTTCCAGGTTTACAGACTTAACCGGAACGGATTACAGTAAAGGAGCTGTTGAACTTGCAAGAAACCTAGCTGCTCGTGATGGCTTCGCTTCAATAAACTTTTTGGTTAGCACATATGTTCAGATCAAACTCTTTCTTTCCATGCATGCTACAAATATGTGAACTGAACTTGTCCAACTGTGTTTTTTCCTTGAAATCCTGTGCTTTGTTGTTAGTGGTATCATATGTGACTTACGATTATCTAATGGCCAATAACACCAAGGAGCAAGCTTATCTGAGAACAACATAGCTGTTCTTAATAGTCTAATTCTTTTTTTTTAAGTGATTTTGCATCTCTGTTTAAAATTATGTTAATGCGCATCTATATAGTTGTGTTATTCAAATTGGATTTGTTATTTAATTTTGCTAATGTGTCTATAAGAAAAGCAGGTAGGTTTATTCTTTAGTTGCAGCATTTAGGATATTGAATATTAGTAATGGGGCTATTGCGTTCTTGCCCCTATTTTGACGTCCAATTGTGATTTTACCCCTGCTTCTGTCATCGTTGTGATTTTACCCCAGTTTTTTGAAAACGAAGCTTAAGTTTACCTCTACTCCGGGAACAGTAGGTAACGGTGTCAAATGGGCTCAGTAAGGACAAGTTTGCCCATGCGAAATTGCCCCTACTTATCTGAATACATTGTGATTTTACCTCTGTTTTTTTTTTAAAATTTGGCAGCATCATTGCACAACTTGTTACATATGATTCCACACAGCATGCAAATATAGATAGATAATATCACATCAAATGAAAGTGTAGCAAAAGTATCCATACAGTACCAAGCCTCATCCAACATACAAGTCCAACAAAAGCGGTAGCTAATAGTGAGATATTGCATGTTCAGTGTCATACATCACATTCATGCATCTATTCCTAACAATGCACCCAACCTCCCTCCTCTTCCTCTTCCTCTTCCTCTTCCTTCTGTTCCAGCCCCTTCTGCTCCTTCTGTTCCAGGTCCTACACTTGCACTTCCTCTTCCTCTTCCCCTTCCCATTGCACTTGCACTTCACATGAATGGAGAAAAATGGTTCAGTAAACAAGTTGACTAAATAAGCATGAGTAAAGAAGCAAAAAAAAAAAAACAAATGAGCATGACTCACATTTCTTGTGAAGATGATTCATTTTGAGAAGATGCAGCCAAGTCACTATCATAGCTGCTATCACTTGCTGCCACAAGTGAATCAGTGTCAGAATATATGCCCTCCTCATCAACTCCTACACCCTCATCATGATGTGCGCCTTTTGCTTTGGATTTGGTGGCTCTCTCTTTTTTGTTTGTGGATATGGCTCTCTCAGCAGTGTTTGTCTCATTGGTGGGCACTCTATTCCTTACAGAAGGGTGGCACCTACGTTTTACTGGTGAATATCGCAATGGACCCTCAAAATCATTAATTTGGGCATTAATGTACACCTTTCCCTTATCTTTATTGAGTTCAAACCACTCAAGCAACTGCTCATCAGTTTTAACCTCAATAGAAGGTCCTCTAGAAATTTCATCCAATGCACGCCACAAACTTATGTACTGTTGTTAGTGCTCAGCTATGAAATTAACTAGCTGCAGTAGGTCAAAGCTATGCATGTCAACAACTTGAGTAGGCAAGGTTCTACCCTGTCGCCATGATTTTGGTCCCCCATCAGGCAAACTGAAAAATGACAGAACTCTAACAATAAGGCTCATATCCATGTGATTTGGCCTACAAATCACATCACCGAATACACAGTTAGCTAAATCGCTCTACAAACAGAAACTCATTCTTCCTACAGATTGATACTAATTTTCCTACAGACTAAATCACATGAGCTCCAAATCTTACCTAGTCTCTTCACCAACGTCGCATAAATCCATCTCGCCGGGGTCGCTGCTCCTGTCCTCACGTGGTGTAGCGCCTGGAGGCCTGCCCGCTCGGGGCGCCTGCTCCCCGACCACGTTGGGCCCTGTCCGCTCCCGCACCGCCTGGCCGCTCGCGCCGCACGGGGCGCCTAGCCGCCCGCGACGCACGGCGCCCCTGGCCGCCCGCGACGCGCCCCGCCCTGGCCGCCCGTGACGCGCCCTGCCCGGCCGCCCGCAACGCGCCCCGCCCTGGCCGCCCGCGACGTGCCCCGCTCTGGCCACTCGGGGCCGTGCCCGTGCCCTCGTCACCCAGCCGCACCCGCTAGGGTTTCAGAGAAGAACGGGAGAGATAGAGAGGATACGGTAGAGAGAATGGGGAATTGGGGAAGGTATGATTGGATAAGGGGTATTATTGTCCTTTGGTCTTATTATGAAGGGTTTTGTTGTTTTTTAATTTTTTTTAATCCGGAAACAACTAACAGAGTTAAAAGTAGGGATAAACTGAGCCTTAGTAGTTACAAAGCAGGGGTAAAATCACAACGATGACAAAAACAAGGGTAAAATCACAATTGGACATCAAAGTAGGGGCAAGAACACAATATTCCCATTAGTAATTGTCAAAATAAAACTTGGACCTTCCATTGTTTGTGGAAAAATATCAAACCAAAACTGCAGTTTCCCAAGAAAAAAAAATACTTTAGCCCAGAGACCACTATTAAAGTGTTAAGCAAGCATAATTATCAGGAATGAGTCGATGTACTGTAGAAATCAATAATGTAAAATAGTCACATGTTATTGAAGCATTACCTTGTACATTTGTAATGATATCTAACTTTGCATTTGTCAAATTATGCACTACAAATTCTCAGCTCAGTATACTCTCCGTTAATTTAGAATAGGTATCATTTCGATAGTTTCGAAGAATTAGACTGTCACAGCCAGTTAAATGCAGCCGAGTACTATTAATGCTTTAGGACAGCTGTTGTTTCAATAATATACATTTATTTTTTATTTTTTTACCTCACATACATTGGGGTCATGGACCTTGAAATTTATCAAATGATTTGCCTTTAGTGTTTTCATGATGGGGCACTTTCGTCTCTGTAATCCCTTGTATTTTTGTGTTTTTGTCAGGTTGATGATATACTTGAGACAAAGTTAGATAGGAAATTCAAAATTATTACAGACAAAGGGACATTGGATGCCATCGGATTGCATCCAGATGGTCGTGCGAAAAGGTATAACTGTGACCTGGATACCCAAAAGAGAGTTTTTAGCACTTTTAGTTGTCAGTGTTGCTAGTACTGGAATAACTTGACACATTGGCAATCCGACGGTCATGTGAAAAGGTACAACTGTGAGCTGGTAACCTGGAAGAGAATTTTTAGCACATTTACTTGTCAATGTTGCTAGTGTTGGAATAACTATATGCATTAGTGTAGGTGTTGACAAGCCATCCTGCGACAGTGAATAGCTGTAGGCTTTAGGTTGTGGTCTTTTCCCCCCCATAGCGGGCAAACTCAAATTCTATTATTTAAACACAACAAAATCACAGCATTCCATCAGTTTAAGAGTTCACCACAACAGCAACCACCATACCAAACTCTGAAACAACCACAAAAGCACCCAGGGCTTTGTGATTAGCTTCAAAACATCGCATGGGCTTAAAGCGAATGTTACACCCAGGAACAAATAGGCTTAAGCAACCAAAAGCAGCTGCACAAAGCTTCTTTTTCTAAGCTATCTTAACAAGCAAGGTTGTGTGGTCATTTTTGACTTTCATCTGGCGTTGTAGTTTCTGATCACTAATGATGAGGCTTTGCATGTTGGATCTTTTACTTATATTTGAAAGTAATTTTACATTTGAAGAAATAGTTCAGTAATATATGTTGTTGGTTTAACATTTCTCCTCTGCACCTACTTTATTCAGAATAATATATTGGGAATCTGTATCAAACTTGGTTGAGCCTGGTGGTATTGTGGTCAGTACTTTCTCCTATAGGCTTTTTAAATTATATCAAGATTCCTTCGTCAGTGATTGAAGTTTATCTTTATGCTTGTACCCTCATCATCTGTAAATTGGCATGAACTTTCCGTTGCATCTCTCTTCAGGTCATAACATCATGTAATCACACAAAGGATGAGCTTCTGCAAGAAGTAGAAGATTTCACCAGGAGAAAATTTGGCAAGGAGAACGTGGATGAAGGTGCAGGAGATGTGTCTGAGATCTTCCGGTACATAGACCATGTCCGAACATATCCTACTATAATGTTTGGAGGAATTGAGGGCTCTCAAGTCTGCACAGTAGCCTTTCAGCGGGTGTGACTGAAAACTGAGGCACACATAGTTCTTGGCCTAATGTTTCACGTTGGATCCAGAAGAAATGGATAAAAATTTTGTGCTTCACCTGTGGGACTGTTCCTACTGTATTACCAAACTGGGTCTTCTGTGGTTAGCTCATCTATCCAGGATGGTCGTGTGATTTTAGATGCCAGACGATGAGACGAGTCAGTCCTGTATTGTCAGTTGTCACCGTGAACGTTTCCTCGTATTTCCGTTCCTCTTATACATACTAGTCTTAATTTATTACTCTTTCTTGTAAGAAAGAGGTTTCAACTTGCTACCAGTGGATTGCTGGTATCTCTCCCCTAAGATTGCATTGTCCCAGGAATAGCCATGTTAAGTTCTTCAGGTCTCCAATGCTTTCCAGAACGTCACCTTCGTCGAAGCTGTTCTCTCCAAGGCCTAATTCAGTTAGGCCCGATAATTTGCTGACCCATGTTGGGAATGCCCTATTAAAACTATTGGTCGACAAGTCAAGAACTTGTAGGTTGACCAATGCTGAAAGATCAGGCAATTGGCATGTTAAACTGTTCATTGACAGATTAAGAACCTGCAGATCTGTGCAGTTGGCGAGCGCAGCAGGAACAATACCTGAGATGGAGTTTGCCCCAAGCTCCAGAGTGCGTAATTGATCAAGAAGAGAAAATGAAGATGATATAGTGCCTTAACTTCTGTTTGGCTCCATTATATATATATATATATATATATATTAGCCAGCTACAGAATAAGTTATTCTGTAGCCACCTCTATTTACCATAATTTTATATACTAATTTACCATAATGTCAATATATATTTACTATAATTAGGTTACTATAACACACGGGGATATTTACCATAACGTTATAGTAAACCACTTAGTAAGGAGTTACTATAATCTCATAAATTAATATAGTAATTATCGTAACTCAAAGTGGCTACAGAATAAGTTATTTTATAGCCAGCTACAGAGTAGTAGTTCGAAATATATATATATATATATATAGAACTACTATCCTGTAGCTGGCTACAGAATAACTTATTCTGTAGCCACTTTGAGTTATGATAATTACTATGTTAATTTATGAGATTATAGTAACTCCTTACTAAGTGGTTTAATATAATGTTATGGTAAATATCCCCATGTGTTATAGTAACCCAACTATCGTAAATATGTATTGACATTATGGTAAATTAGTATATAAAATTATAGTAAATGGAGGTGGCTACAGAATAACTTATTTTGTAGCCGGCTATTGAATAACCTCTCCCTATATATATATATATATATATATATATATATATATAGGTAGGGGACTCCCCTGCTGACCGTTAAAAAAAAGATGATATAGTGCCTGATAGTGAGATATTTGAGAGTGATATCCCAATGACATCACCAGAATTGTGGTCACATGTAACACGTAAAATTGGCACGGTGAATGGGATTCATCCCAGTTGTGTAGGTAATTCTGTGGGATCTTTCAGATAGCCTTTAATGTCCAAAAGTATCTCTCTATCCAGAGGTAGTGATTTTGATATTCCGAAATTGCAGAGCACAACAATTAACCAGAAATATATTTTCAAATATGAGGTGGACATTACACTCTTAGCACCGTTTACCTGAAAATAAGGGATCCTGACATAAGTGCACTGGCAGATTCTCAGAATTTCTTTTGTACATAGAAACTACTATGAAACACTACACAATCTCGCAATGATTCTGTAACTTCCAAACCCCATTATGACAAGCCTGAAGCCCAAATATTTTTCAGATATTTACAGAGCCTGCCTGACCAGGAATCACCGTGCAGCTTCCTACCAAATGTTTATGATACGCTGCAAACCCCCTGCTCCACGAGGTTCTGGAACCGGCGTCTCGTGCACAGCCTGCATTCTCATGAAAGTTCACATTGTGATTATTTGTAAATGAAGCTGGCATTGGAATTCTTCTTCTTTATCAATATAGACGGCAGCTCTGCTGTGCGATTCATTTAAAGAAGCTGGAATTGGAATGCAAAATGGACCTGGATTCTAAAGATCTGTCGTTGATTGCACGAATGAAGCAATGCGGTAATTGATATCAAGATGATGTAGATTGGTATGACAATTCCGGCCGTTCTGAACATCAGCAGCTATATAGGCAGAGTAATTTGCACAGTTCAGGTGTTCAGTTTGCATATAAATAAGGATTAGTAAGATAATAATGTATCAGATTTACTGCCTTACAGTGATTAGCTCTACTGAGCACACTTCATGGTTGTGGAGTATAAGCAAGATTGCGTCACGGAGCACCAACAAAACCATCAACTGCAAGTGTGTTAATCAACAAAAAAAAAACAGTTGACTGCAGAATGAACACTCATGATAAAGTAGAAAATTTGCCCTTTGTAACGCTTACAGCAATGGCAACTACTTGGCAATATATGACGCCTTTCAGGTTGGGACTTTGAGAATCAACGCTTGATGCACCATCAGCTTGATCCGAGGTGTGACCATAACTAGCACTGGGGTTTTCTCGTATTTCTCCAGCTGCCCTACAATGGGATTAACTTTATTTACTAGGTGATTCATGAATGATCAGCTTTCAGATCTTTGCAGTGTCCATTTTGTCAGAGAGGTAGAGGCATAAAGCACCGAGTGATACCTTAAATTTATTAGGTTCCTTCCATGCCGAAACAAAGGAGCAGTGTAGTTTGGTTTGAGTTGCTGTGGCATCATGAGCAGAAAAAAGAAGTCAGACAACAGTAGTGTTCTGTCATTCAGCACCGTAGACTCAATAGTGGTTTTTTCTCATCCTTTTTATGACTACATAGTAAATCTGAAATGGACATTTTCAGATTAAGGGAAAATAAAACCTAAATTGCTATCATGGAAAGAAAAATGCTAAAACATATTCAGCTGCTTCTTGTCATGTAGTAATTCTGTTGAGAATGATTGGTTACGATAAGAAAGTTTGGGAAAGCGATACCTGCAAGCATATCTCACATATGGTGTCTCCCTTCTCGTTACACCACCGCTGGACGCATCTGTGGTCAGCATACTGCAACCAGCAACAAACTGATTCAAGTAAAACTTCCGTTTATGGGGCAGTACAAAAATCTGTTGCCCATCATGATGGAAATAGAACGGAAAGAAAATAATCACTTGCTAAGTCGATAACTGATAACACAAGAAATGCCTGATTGCATTGTAATAGTAAGTAACCAGCAATTTGCTGGAGTTTAAGACAATACTACCAGAGGGTGCAATATCCATGATTGAGCATGGAGTAATGAATTTCAAACAGGTTTCGAACTTGTTGGCTGGTTATTCTGTGCAGCATCAATCAAGGCTAGTTTCTTTATGTGTTCTTTTTTCTTAATTTTCAATCAATGCAAAATGTACCATATGCCGATGCAAATTAGCTTCAATTCATAGTGTAGCCAAATATGAAACTGGAACACCGAAAAGAGAAGCAGAGGAAATTAAGCTCGCCTTCAAGCTGCCCTTGCAGGAGCAGGGGGTCTCCATGTAAGCCTCGTCACCTTCCTCTTGGCATATTCTGCACTCCACCATGACACCACTCTTGGCCTTGCCCTTGCCCATGCCCATGCCCATGCCCATGCCCATGCCCATGCCCAGCTGAACATCTTCAGGAACGGCGGAGGGATCGGTCTGGTCGTGATCGGACCCGGCGGCTGTGGAAGCCACGGCATCGGCAAAGGCCTCGTGGACGGCGGACTGGAGCGTCGATTCCGTGAGCAGCCGGCCCGTCATCAGCGCGAAGTGGTCCGCCATCCTCGAGCTGCTGCTAGCTTCCGGAGACGCAGACGCTGGAGATGGAGTCAGCACAAATCTGTGGTCGGCATGCGGCGGCGATCGCTGGAACGCTGAAACAAAGTTTCTTCAGAGTTCAGAACAAACGCCGCCAGACTTTTCATAATTGAATTTTGAACCTGCAGGGACAACCACCATCTCCGGTACGAAAACGTCGTGCTACTGCTATCAACGAACACGGGAGCACGGACATGGCACGAGGGCCGCTGAAAAGAGTCTCCTTTCGATCATCTTTTAAGCTGAACTCGCTCAGGGTAGAAAGGGGGAAGAAGGAGGCGTGGAGGTGGTGAAAAGGGCTACCTACCTGGGTCCTGGGCAAAGAGAACGGAAGCCAGCCGACTAGCTGATGCAGAAAGAAAACGCGCGAGGCGGTTTTCACGGCACGGGACGCGTTATAGCACGCATCAGGTCTGTCTCTGGCCGCCGGAAAGATCCTGCTGGCTTTCTCCACCAACAGAGAAGAAAGGAAGAAAGAAACGGAAGGATGCGTTGCAAAGGCCGCGGAGAAGGCAAGGGAGCAGGAGCAGGAGCAGGAGCAGGGCAAGCAAGGAAGAGCAGAGGCAAATTAAGGCGACCAGACGACGAGCCAAGGAGGAGGAGGCTTGCGAGGCGGGACTAGGATAAGGGCCTGTTCGGTTCCTGGGGTTCTGAGATCAGGAACTATTCCGATCAATATTACTTATCTAATTTATATATACTGTTCTCAACCACCCTGGAATCAAGCCCGGGAATTGTTCCGGCCAGGATCGTAGCTCTATTTTATACAGCAAAACAGCAGCAGGAACAGTTCCGGCCAGGATCAAGGCTAAACGAACGGGCCCTAAACGAACGAGCCCTAACTGAATGAATTCCTAAACACCCTGGATGATATGAAGAGAGAACAAAAGATTCGGGTTAACATTAGTTGGCCGCATCCTACTGGTCCCTCTCGGCATTTGGCCTTTCTTACTCCGGAGAACAATCTGATTCCGACCCTGCCTCACGATTCGTGCGATAGAATCACACTGGCCCCGTAACTGTCTTATATACTGATGATAATAATTGATTGATTGATTCATCAGGATAACGACGTCTGATTCTTTCCCGAATGATGGCATTATTAGAAGAAGAAAAAATCATACAAGTTGTATCGAACTTGCTAGCGTCCAGACGTCCGTTTCGGAGCGCCAGCGTTGGACGCTGCGCCTAAGGAGGAGTGGGGCTTTCGAAACCAACATAGCAATAGAAATGGAGCCCGTGCTGCCTGTTGTTGCGCGCCCCACCGCGTGGATCACACGCTGCTTGCCGCCCTACCATTGTGCTCGCTCTATTTCACCTGACCGCCGCGTGTGCACTCGGGACCCCACGTGGGTCCCAGTCACCTGCCCCGTCTGTGGATGCGCGTCGTGGGTGCATGTGCCGGCCTTAGGCGCTCGCACGGTGACCCACGACGACGCCCGAGCAGTTACAATAGGCGGCTGCGGCAATGGGGTCCCATTACAACATGTGCAATATTAGATCTACTTTTGTAACATCCAGATGAAACACTTGCAACGTACGCCAAAACAGCTAAAGCACTTGCAACATACGTCTGAAACACTTACAACATATGTCTGAAAAAACTTAAAAACACGTGTGTAGCCATTGCAAACATATGCAACATTTAGATGAAACACTTGCGACATACGTATGAAGCACCTGAAAAACTTGAAACATACGCTTGCAACAAGCATATATATGCAACATCTAGATCTACTTTTGCAACATACGCCTGAAATATATGAAATATTTGGAACATACACTTGAAACATACATGTATAGCCATTTGCAACATGTGCAACATCCCAATCTATTTTTGCAACACCGATATAAAACACTTGCAACATATCTCTGAAACACCTAAAACACTTGAAACATACGTTTGCAACATGCGCTTTCAGCGCAACATTTTCTTGTTGCTTCGGCAAATGGAGGCTCGTCGGTACGTGGAGGTCACTAGTATGGAGCTCGCCAACGGCGCACAGAGGGCGAGGTAGGGGCGGCACGGGCGGTGGTGACGACACAGAGGACGGGTGGGCGTGGCAGCAGTGGCACAAAGGGTGGGTGTGGGCATAGCGGCAGCGACGACGTGACAGCCTCTGTTGTACAAAACTATGTTAACTGAAAGAATATAACGTATTAATGATATGTTTGAATGAATATTTTTAATCTTACGTCCAAGAAGCCAAGTGTGTAGTCGTCATTCACTCTCAGCCGAATGCGCCCGATCTCTTCAACTGAGCATTTGAGTGTGTTGCCCTGCAACAAAGTTCTCAATAATAATACTTCTGAACAGATAGCAATAGGTTTTGTTTTCTTTTGTACAAGAATCTAACGTATTATAAGGGTTATACGGCTTGAAGGTTGCACTAACTACAATAGATAACTCCTAATGTCGGTCCAAGAACACCTAATGTATTTTTATGCAATTTAACATACAAAAATAAGGCAATTGACTTACCACTCTGTCCAAGATCGGTCCTGCCTCCACCTGCCTTCCTACACGAGTCGACTGGTCATACGCCGTGTCTTCATCGTCGGAGGACTCGATGTCGGCGTAGTCAGCTTCGCTCCACTGTAGGCTCAGCCTGCACCGGGTCGCACGCTGGTACCAAGCTTGGTACCGCCTAAACTCACGGTTCGTGTGCGGCTCGTTGTTGTCATCCACGTTGTCGTGCATCTCCTCCCATTCCTCAATGAAGGATTGGTGGTGGCTCTCCTAGTCATAAATCTTCTTGTTCCTTTGACGATCTAACCTGCACGTATGTCATCGTTACATGAATCCATGTACGTGTCACCATATTAATAGAAATGGACCATCATCATGAGACATTTGAAATATCAAAACACTTACTTGTGTAAGTCAACGCCAGTCGAGAATAGAACCGTAGGCCAAAGCTATCTCACTCCAAATTAGCATGCAACCCTATCTGGCAGGTGGAACTCGACAGCATAGAAGCAGATTAGAGGGCACCTCATCCTATTGAAGTCGTCGTCGGCTCTACAAACGTTGCTCAGTTGAAAAGAAAGTGCGTCCTCTCCACCATACGGCTCCCACTCTACCTGCAACATGCCCAAATAAGATGTTAGATGGTATACTAATCCTTTTCAAAGTTGTTTTTCAGCTGAGAATATCTTATTTGGACATGTTGTAGGATGAGTGGGAGCCGTATGGTGGAGAGGACACACTTCCTTTTGAGCTGAGCAACATTTGTGGGGCTGACGACGACTTCTATAGGATGAGGTGCCCTCTAATCTGCTTCTATGCTGTCGAGTTTCACCCGCCAGATAGGGTTGCACACCAATTTGGAGTGAGACAGCTTTGGCCTACGGTTCTATTCTCGACTGGCATTGACTTACACAAGTAAGTGTTTTGATATTTCAAATGTCTCATGATGATGATCCATTTCTATTAATATGGTGACACGTACATGGATTCATGTAACGATGACATACGTGCAGGTTGGATCGTCAGAGGAACAAGAAGATTTTTGACTGGGGGAGGCACCACCAATCCTTCATTGAGGAATGGGAGGAGATGCACGACAACGTGGACGACAATAACGAGCCGCACACAAACCGTGAGTTCAGGCGGTACCAAGCTTGGTACCAGCGTGCGACATGATGCAGGCTGAGGCTACAGTGGACCGAAGGTGACTACGCCGACATCGAGTCCTCCGACGATGAAGACACGGCGTACGACCAGTCGACTCATGCAGGAAGGCAGGTGGAGGCAGGACCGATCTTGGACAGAGTGGTAAGCCAATTGCCTTATTTTTGTATGTTAAGTTGTATAACAATACATTAGGCGTTCTTGGATCGACATTAGGAGTTATCTATTGTAGTTAGTGCAACCTTGGAGCCATATAACCCTTATAATACGTTAGATTCTTGTACAAAAGAAAACAAAACCTATTGCTATTTGTTCAGAAGTATTATTATTGAGAACTTTGTTGCAGGGCAATACACTCAAATGCTCAATTGAAGAGATCGAGCGCGTTCGGCCGAGAGTGAATGATGACTACATACTTGGCTTCTTGGATGTAAGATTAAAAATATTCATTCAAACATATCATTAATACGTTATATTCTTTCAGTTAACATAGTTTTATACAATAGAGGCTATCACGTCGTCTACGCCGTGCGGCTGGTCGTTGTGGTTGCAGGACAGACACGACGCAAGACGTGTATGTTCCTTCCGCAGGAAGAGGAGGCTTGGGTTCCTCTAGTCAAGCAGCTACAGGGGACGAGGACGAGGAAGACAACGACGACGACGACATGGACAAGAGGCATGAGGAGCTTGGCCCCTCTTAGCTCCATGATGCTCCCTCGACTCATCCTACACCGCCTCTAGGCACTAGGCGACGCCGTCCGTGTGACCCTTGCACTCCAGGCACCAGTGCTCTGGGTCACAAGAGTAAGGGCAAGAGTAGGAGGCAGTGAGGATGTGGTAGTTGTTAGTATGCACTATTATAGATTTTGTATTTACTTTTGTGTAACTATTTAGGACTGTGAGGACATTGTGGACTATTTGGACTGCGCAGGACATATTATATTGGTTGTGATGTTCGTTGTGGTTGCATTTTGCTCCTTGGATGATTCAATGTTTGAAATATATAATGATGTCTCTGTTTGTAACTGTGGATGCTCCTAAAACAAGGCAAACTCTTGTGATTTTTTTCCATGAAACAATAATCATACCACACTGCTAAAAAGGCACAAATATAATACACATATTAACTATAAATTTATTAGAAAGTGTATAATCCAAACGTATCGTACATACGCTTTGTAGATGAATCTAGGGTTACCAAGCAATAGTGAATGATTCTATGGTTTTCAGATAATAAAAATAGACTTTTCAGATACAGGGACAACAACGATTTATCACATCACTGACATAGTACTGGCATGCAAGGAAGCACAACTCCACTCTATCTCCACCATCCATCTTATTATTGTTTGATCCAAGGGCTTAGGTGAAGAGGCACACGGATCGCTGACATGGCACACTGAGAGGCCTCCATTCCTCCTCTCAACTTATAAATAACCACTCACTCCCTCTCATTCACACACACAAGGAAGAACACTCCTCAACATTTTCTTTTGTTGCAGTACCAATGTCTGAAGGGTCGTCCAGAGGGAGAGAAAAGGGGAAGGGAACTACCTGGGGGTGGGAGGGTCCTCTTGGTCGCGATTTCTTTGAGGAAGCTCTTTATGAGAGGTTTCTAGTTGAGAGCAAAAGTGATTTTACCAAAGAGGCACCACTGAGAGGATACGATGAAAGAAAAGAAGAGTGGCCAAAATACATGTTTGGTGAGGACTGCCTAGTGCAGATGTTCACCGAGGGAATAGATGGAGGTCGTCGTTTCTTCAAATGCCCGTGAGTATGGGTAATTGTTATTACTATTTGTTTCTTCAATAAGTTTGTCTTATATATAACTTACACGACATACTTATTGTAGTCTTCCTTGACCGAAGAAAATTATGGGTTCAGTAGGTGGGTCAATCCTCGACCTATTTATCCGCATGCGGAGTACATCTATTACCTACAGGACCATATCTTCGATCTAGAAAGGGAAGTTAGCAGCGGTTACAAAGACGACGGACAGGACGACAACAACAATGGTGTCGATTCACAGGAGACACTCTGCAACGATCCATATTGCACCTGCCCTAACCACAAGAAAGGGGCCTCCCCCGTCACCCCAGCCACCACCATCACCAACAATGGGAGCCTACTATAGAGAAGGTGCAACACAATTTGCTATGTGGCCACACTACTAGGATGACTTTATCTTTTTCACATGTACCCAGGTTTAATTACCTAAGGCATGTTAGGTTTAATTACCTAAGGCATGTTAGGTTTAGTCGAAGGAAACTATGTACCCAGGTTCGGTATATGTAGTCACATGCCATTTGATGTATTCGTGTATTGATTTATATAATGCCGTACGTCGTTAGGTTTTGTTGCAGCACGTGTTCACATTTCAATACGTCCGTATCATTAAGCGGAATGTTAAGACCATAGATAATAAAAACAACCACATAATGAAAAGTTCAATACTATGCCACATTACACAACATATTAATACTACAACTACATGCCGACAGTAGACATAGGGGCAAATGTACTTCCAAATCCTCAGTCTGAAACGTACTGAGTAAGCAACTCATCATCCAAGTCCTAGTTCTCTACTACAACCCTGTTGCTGTGGCTAGGCTCAACTGCGTTGCTCGGACCTGCCTTTCGCTTGTAGTAAGCGGCCTCCGCTTCATCTGCGGCCGCTGCGGCCTGAGTGATCTTGGTTTATCTTTTGATGTTACTAAAGCTAGATTGTCTGAACGATTGATGCTGGGTGTGACCAGTGGAGGTATATCTGCAGGGAATACACAACAGTTTAGTTCTAAGATGTGGGGCATAACTCATAATGTTTGCCAAGGAGTTGAATACAAGAATGCTGATCAGGCCGGTAGACCATTTGAAAGTTCCATGATGCAGAAAAATGTGAACTTATATGGTGCTAATACAGTTGTATCAGAAAGGTTTTCTTTTCATAAGATTTCATGAATTCTCGTAAAGTTTTGAGCTTGGACAATGAGTTTGGAGTGGAATCACTTCCCTATGTTTGAAATCAACCGTAAGATTGACAGTATACTTAACCCAAGACGCTCTGCATTTGGTAGTTGGTACTTCACCTGATAAGTCTTTTGTTCCGCAGAAAGATTTGAAGGTAAACATGTCTACATCCAATGTGATGGCATTTTCATCAAAGGAATATCAATTCCACTCACATCAAATAGCTGATGAGGATATAAGTGCTGATCTGCTGGTGGCATCCTGCCTCACCTAGATGAACATATTGGTCTCAGTTTTGATCACTCTGGGAAAAAATTGAGGGGCCATTTATCAATTGAATAGTCATGCTCTTGCAGCAAGAATGAAACTAATTCATCATGTTCATTGACGGACAACCTCTGCGCTAGCAATTTTTTTGCGAATTCAAAGGAAGCACCTCTTTGGTCTACCGAGAACAACATGTTCTCAGCAAGCAGAACAGAGAACGAAAATGCTGAAGGTACACTCCTGGAAATGAAATTAGGAACAGCAGGAGGATGCCCAAAGCAACAAGACTCTGAGAGAGTAGCACATCATGGGCCAGCATTTGGTAGAGAATGTGAGATGCAACCAGTTAATGCTTCTACCACCAGTAAAGGGAATGATGTGGGGACTGGTGATCATGGTATGGTCTTTGCTAATCTATTACAAAATGAAAATGAGAATCTGCGCACACACATAGTGAATTCTACAATGAAGTTGACAGAATCCTGCAACTTAAATGGTAAAATTGAAAACATGGTGGCAACGAAGAGCAAAGGTGAAATGTTGGCTCTTGGGAAACCACCACATGGCATATTGACAGATGGCAAACGAAAGGCTCCCTGCTTATTTGAAATGCTAACACTGCCTTCCAAATCACAAGCCACATATTTCAATGATTCCATATCTCCGGGCATTTGTTCGTTGGGTGCGCAGAAACAGTTCACGACTAAAACTGATACTTTGTACAGTGGTACAAATCATGCATCAGGTGAGGCTATTATGAGATAATCTATCTTAGAGCTTACTCTTCTGCTGCAAAATGCACAAACTTATTTACCAGGGTGTTTGTGTTGAAAGTTTTACCTCATAATACCACTGAGAAAAAATAGATTCAGTCTCAATGCAAAATTGTAATAGTTTTACTCACTGTAATGCTATTTATATATTTGTTCTTACTGTAATGCTATTTATATATTTGTTCTTACTTCTTTGTAGGCTTTGCGTCATCGTCAACACACAAGGTATTATACCAGCCTGGTGTTTGCAACCAAGTGGGTAGTCCTCACAAACCATGGAATCATAAAACTTTATTTAACTTCATGCATACAGTACACATGACGGCAGATAGTGCTTTTCTTTTCCTCCATGCAATCTTCTTTTAGTTTCTGTAATTTTACCAAGTCATTGTGCTATCCTGCATATAGAAAATCATGGAACTAATTCTTACACACACAAAAAAAGCCTCAAATTTTAAACGTGCATAATGCAAAACATAACCAAAGCCTGAAATTTAAAACGTGCATAATACAAAACATAACCTCAGTCTCTACAGTGCTTTGCTTTATGATATGTTGGATACCATGTCACTCATTCCACATTCATCATGAAGATCGACATTGTAAAGAGTCATGTCATAACTTGTACTGTAGTTCTCATTATTGTATTGTGAACAGCTTAGAACTTTTCCACAGGACTCTGGTTGTCCAAACATGGCAAAATCTGAGCAGATAGCAACTTCATTTATCCAAGGAGTTTCAAGCTGCAGTGGAGGAAATAAAACTCTGAATGTGAGTGCAGGAAATTACAAGTCTTGTCTGAAAGAAACATGCACCAATAAGCAAGAATGAAGCTTGTCGAAGACATCAAGCATGAACCTAGATCTAGTTCTTTTTTAGATGAGCAGAATGAGAAATCCAATTTCCAGTGCTCTAATTTGTTAGGTTTGATCTCCCACCAGTTAGGCCCAACGGCCTTTTTGGGCCTTGTTCTCGCGCCCTGATCGGGGGCGCCCAACCCTACATGGTTGGTGGGCCTCTGTCGCACAGCGCTATAAAGGAAAGGTGGGGGCCGGGGCTCGCAGTACGAGGTTCACCGCGCCTCCAGTAACCCCACCAACATCCTAACCCTAACCCGATCTTGAGAAGGGGCGCTGCCAGTGACAGGAAGCACCACCGACGCCGGCAACGCCACCCCGACGCACACGCCGCCGCCGAGGATGCCACTGCACCGATTCTCCCTCTCCACCGAACATCGCTGTCGGCGCGCAGATGTCGTCCGTCAATGAGACCCCGGCCGGTGCTTCAACCACTACGGCCTTCGATGGTCTGCGACCTCTCACTCCCCTTCTCTCTAACTCTCTGTAGATCGTGTGTTAGGATCTTGATTACTGGGATTTTGACTCGATTGAGTCTTAAGAAATCTATCAATGGCATCGGAGCCAGGTGCTTCTGTGTATCCCTAACCGGGTAGAAAAAGGAAAGAGAACAGATCCATTCGGATCAGAGAAAAGATAGGGCCCTCGGCTCACGAAGCCGAACCCTAAGACCTAACCCTAATTCCCCAAAATCAAATCAGAGAAGGGAAAAGGGGAGGGTCGGATTCCGAAAACCCTAGACCCAAATCCGAAAGAGGGAAGAAGGGGAAGAAGAAAGAAAGAAGGGTCGAAACCCTGACCCTAACCCCAGTTCCCATTCGGATGAACGAAAAGAAAGAAATCGAAAGCACAGAAAACCGAATTGGCAAGAACGAACCCTAACCCTAACCCTAGTTTCCCATTTGGATGAACCCAAAAAGAACAACTCAAATCAGAAAGGGGAAAGTGGGGTTAGGGTTAGGGCGCGTCGGATGAACCTTCGCCGATGCGGGAGAAGAAGCCAAGCCGGGGGCGCTGGCTCGCCGGGCTCGGCCAAGGAAGCGCCGCGGCTAGGCCGCTCGACGGTGGCGTGCTCACCCGTTGGGGAGCACGCGCGCCGGCGAGGGGGCCGGCGACGGCGCCGAGGCTCGCTCCACCGCCTGCTCGCTCGTCGCGCTCGCTCTCGGCTGTGCTGCGCTGAAGAGAGAAGAGAGAGTGCGGCGAAGAAGAAGAGAGAGAGAGAGCAGGCGCGAATGCACTAGGGTTTCCACGGCACCGGCGCGGCGATGGTTTTGATCCGGCCGAAGACGGCGCGCGACCGTCCGATCAGAACCAACGGCCATGGATGCTCGGGCCGTAGCCTGCCCAGGCGGGCGCGAGCGCGCGTGGCAATTTGCCGGCCCAGGCCCAGGTTGCGGCCTAGGTGCGGCCTGTGCGCTCGAGGACAGCTGGGCCGAGCCGGCTTTTGCCGTCGGCCTATGCGCGCGAGAACAGCTAGGCCGAATTGGTTTTGCCGTCTTGGGCCGCGCTGGGCTGAAATGAAAGAAGAAAAATTTTGTTATTTTCCAGAAGCAATTTTAATGCATAATTTTGATGAATTTGAATGATTTTGATACAATTTTTCTGTGCAAATTTTATCCAACGATATTTTGCTCAGAAAAACAGTAAATTTTTAGTGCTTGTGGAAAATAATAATATGAAAAGATTATTAATGTTTCCGCTGTGCATGATAATTATTGTTCTCTTTGATTAAATTTGAACCAACGGGATAATTTAATTTTAAGAGAAATGAATTTCTGATAATTTTGATGCGATTATGATATTGTTATTCTCTGACCAACGTTGTTAATAACAATATTATAATTTTTGATCCATGAGAAATTGTGCATTAATTTTACTTCTGCCCAACGGTGATGTAAAATGTTTTGCATGGATGAATTATAAGTTTTAATTTGACCAACATTGAGTTAAAAGCATGAAATTTTATGTATAAATATTTCTTACTTACTCTGGTGTGATTTCAGGAGGCAAATGCATTGTGAACATTGCCAACATCCCGACACTTAATGGGACCAATCACCGTGTGTGGCGGGAGAAGTATGAATTGGAACTTGCGTTGGGAGAGCTCGATTTTGCTATCACCTCACCGTGTCCTACTGAGTCAGAGGACCCGGTGAGAGGTGAAAATGAATCTGACGTTGATTTCGCTGCTCGAAAGCGTGATCATGCTAAAATAAGAATGAAATATGACCTTGAACATAGGCAATGGACTCTCTCCAATCGCAAATGCCTATTGGTAGCCAAAGCCACCATAGAAGAACAGATAAGGGGCTCAATCCCTAAATGTGCTACTGCCAAAGAATATCTTGAGAAAATCAAGAGTCAGTTTACTGGGTCTACTAAGGCCACAACAAGTTCACTGATTAAGAAGCTTGTGAATGAGAAATTCACTAGTGGTAGCATAAGAGAGCACATTTTGAAGATGAACACTACGGCATCTAAGCTAAAAGAAATGAATTTGAAGAAGAAGGATTTCCTGATTCATTTGATTTTTGCTTCTTTGCCAAAAGAATATGACACCTTTATTGTGAATTACAATATGCAGCCTGAAAGATGGGGCATAGAAAGACTCATCTCAATGTGTGCTCAAGAAGAGAAGAGGATAAAGTCCTCACAAGGTGAATCTGCTCATTTTGTGAAGGATAACAAAAGAAAGAACTTTAATGGCAAGAATTTTAAACCACAAGGGAAACCTAAGTGGGATAAGTCCTCTTCCTCCAGTTCACAGGGAAAGAAACCCCAGGATTCTGAGAATCAGCAGTATGGTGGAGCTGAAAAAGATCAGTGCAAACACTGCTTCAAGAAGGGACACTACAAGAGGGATTGTCCAGACTTCCTGAAATCTCTGCTAAAGAAAGGTGATGAATTTATTACATTTGTAGATGAATCCCTGTATTTATGTTATGATAAATCCACTTGGTGGGTTGATTCAGGAGCAACTACTCATGTTGCAAATTCCTTACAGGGGTTAAGTGGGACGAGAACCTTGCAAAGAGGAGAAAGAACGATTAAAGTTGCAAATGGAGTACAAGCCAATGTTGAAGCCATTGGAGTTTTTTCTTTAGAATTGAATAATGGTTTTGTACTTAGACTTAAAGAAGTACTTTATGTTCCCTCTTTACGTAGAAATTTGATAAGTGTTTCGAAACTTGATGATGATGGAATTGATTGCCATTTTGGTGATGGCAAGTGTAAGATACTGGTTAATAATAAATGTGTTGGTCTTACCTTCCGACAAGACAAGCTTTATTTATTATCTCTTGCTGAGAATGCGAACAATGTATGCGATGAGAATGTGAATGATTCCCCATCTACGGATGTAACTAAGAAGCGGAAGAGAATTGATACTGTCTCTTCGAAATTATGGCATTGTCGCTTGGGCCATATTTCGAGGGGGAGAATGGAACGATTGGTCACGGAATCAATTCTCCCGCACTTAGAATTTTCAGATTTAGAACAATGTATTGATTGTATCAAAGGAAAGTATGTCAAGAAAATTAAGAAAGATGCCAAACGAAGCACAAGAATTTTAGAAATAATCCACACAGACATATGTGGTCCTTTTCCTGTGAAAAGTGTGGATGGTTATGACTCGTTTATAACATTCATAGACGACTACTCTCGTTATGGCAATATTTATCCAATTAAAGAAAGATCGGAAGCATTGGATAAATTCAAAATATTTAAAGCTGAAGTTGAAAATCAGCATAATAAGAAAATCAAGATAGTACGATCAGACCTAGGTGGAGAGTACTATGGGCGACATACCCCATATGGCCAAATTCGTGGACCATTTGCAAGGTTCCTACAGGAAAATGGCATAGTTGCTCAGTACTCCACACCGGGGGAGCCTCAGCAGAATGGAGTGGCTGAAAGACGTAACCGTACCTTAATGGATATGGTAAGAAGCATGATGAGTTACTCTACATTACCGATTAGTTTATGGATGGAGGCACTGAAAACCGCCATTCACATACTTAATCTAGTACCAAATAAATCGGTGCCTAAAACATCGTATGAATTATGGACAGGAAGGGAACCCTCACTTAACCATTTGCGTGAGTGGGGCTGTCTAGCTGAGGCAAAAGTGTTTAACCCAAACATAGGAAAGTTAGACTCTAAGACAGTCCGCTTCCATTTTATTGGCTATCCAGAAAGATCAAAAGGATATCGTTTCTATTGTCCTGACAGACATATGAAGATTGTAGAAACAAGACACGCTATGTTCTTGGAGGATAACATGATCAGGGGGAGCATGGTAGCACGAGAAATTAGTCTATAGGAGAAGCGGGTACATGTACCCACTCTGATGGTTGAGGAACCATTCTTCACGCTACCTGCTGCTGTTGCACCGACAGTGCAGGACACTGTAGTGCCAACACCTGTTGCAAGTTCTCCCGTGGCGACAATGAATGAACATGAGGAACCTGTCCTTGAGGAACCTATCCTTGAAGAACCTATAGAACCAAATGTTGCACATGAGGAAGAACAACAATAGCCAAATGTGGAACAAGTGCCGGAGGCACCTAGAAGGTCTCAAAGAATAAGAAGATCAGCTATTACTGATGACTATGAAGTTTATGAAACAGAAGAATGTCAGATGGGGGATGACCCCACCTCATTTGAAGAAGCCATGAGAAGCGACCACTCATCAAAGTGGCTTAAGACCATGGAAGATGAATTGAAATCAATGAGTACCAATAAAGTTTGGGACTTAGAAAATATTCCTAAAGGAACCAAAACAGTAGGCTGTAAATGGGTCTACAAAATGAAATATGACTCCCAAGGGAATATAGAAAGGTTTAAAGCACGACTTGTGGTGAAAGACTTCACGCAAAGAGAAGGGATTGATTACAATGAGACGTTTTCTCCAGTCTCATATAAAGATTCCTTCAGAATTATAATGGCACTTGTAGCCCACTATGATTTGGAGTTACATCAAATGGATGTAAAGACGGCTTTCCTAAATGGGGATTTGGAAGAAAATGTCTATATGGCACAACCGAAAGGTTTTGTCGTAAAAGGAAAGGAAAATATGGGATGCCGTCTGAAGAAATCAATCTACGGATTGAAGCAAGCTTCAAGACAGTGGTATTTGAAGTTTGATAGAACAATAAAAGGTTTTGGGTTTGAAGAAAATGTTAAGGACAATTGCATTTATGCAAAGTTCAAGAATGGACAGTACATATTCCTAATTTTGTATGTGGATGATATCTTACTTGCTAGTAGTGATATCAATCTACTAATGGAAACGAAGAAATTCTTGTCCTCAAACTTTGATATGAAAGATCTTGGTGAGGCCTCGTTCGTTTTGGGAATAGAGATTCACCGAGACAGGAGAAAAGGGGTTCTAGGATTATCGCAAAAGGCATACATAGAAAAGGTCCTGAAGAAATTTAGTATGCATGCGTGCAGTCCTTCACCTGCTCCTATAGTCAAGGGCGATAGGTTTGGGGAACATCAGTGTCCCAAGAACCAATATAAAATTGACCGAATGAAAGTGGTACCGTATGCTTCAGCTATTGGAAGTTTACAATATGCTCAAGTGTGTACACGCCCTGACTTAGCTTTTGTTACCGGGTTACTTGGCAGATATCAAAAGAATCCAGGAATTGAATATTGGAAATTAGTGAAGAAAGTCATGCGTTATTTGTAGGGTACGAAAGGCCTCATGCTTACATATAGAAGATCTGATACCCTGCAGATAGAGGGGTATTTAGATTCTGATTATGCGGGAGACGAAAGAAAATCCACGTCAGGATATGTATTTACTCTCGTAGGAGGGGCTATATCGTAGAAAAGCTCCAAACAAACCGTAACTACATCCTCGACAATGTATGCCGAGTTTGTAGCATGCTATGAGGCAACGGGGCAGGTGAATTGGCTTAAGAAATTCATACCCGGATTGAAAGTGATTGATGATATAAATGAACCACTGAGATTGTATTGTGATAACAATCCAGCGGTACAGTACGCTCACAACAATAGGTCAAGTGGTGCTGCCATACACATTGACATAAAGTATTATGTTGTGAAAGATAAAGTTCAGGATCATATAATAAATCTTGAGCATATAAGTACAGAGAAAATGCTCGCGGATCCGCTCACAAAGGGCTTACCACCCAACGTGTTCAGAGAACACGTAGCCGGCATGAGTTTAAGGGAAAGCCTATGATTCCCGAACATACGAAGGGCCCAAAGGAAGTTTACATTTCAAAACGGAGAAGTATATTGTGGCTGTTAGTCTAACGGCACTAATTGCTGTGACGATGGGACAGTTCTATGCACTAATCTGTGATGAAATAGGATGGAAGCAAGAAAAATATGAATTGAAAGTTTTGAGTATGAAATTAAAGAACGAAGAATAGATGAGAGATCAATGGGGAGAATGTTAGGTTTGATCTCCCACCAGTTAGGCCCAACGGCCTTTTTGGGCCTTGTTCTCGTGCCCTGATCGGGGGCGCCCAACCCTATATGGTTGGTGGGCCCCCGTCGCACAGCGCTATAAAGGAAAGGTGGGGGCCGGGGCTCGCAACACGAGGTTCACCGCGCCGCCAGTAACCCCACCGACATCCTAGCCCTAACCCGATCTGGAGAAGGGGCGCTGCCAGCGACGGGAAGCACCACCGACGCTGGCAACGCCTCCCCGACGCCCACGCCGCCGCCGAGGATGCCACTGCACCGACTCTCCCTCTCCACCGAACATCGCTGCCGGCGCGCAGATGGCGTCCGTCAACGAGACCCCGGCCGGTGCTTCAACCACTACGGCCTTCGATGGTCTACGACCTCTCACTCCCCTTCTCTCTAACTCTCTGTAGATCGTGTGTTAGGATCTTGATTACTGGGATTTTGACTCGATTGAGTCTTAAGAAATCTATCATAATTGAGTCAGCAGCATGTTTGGAGCCAAGTGACAAGTGGCTCAAACGTCTGCAACATGATATCTTAGGTCATCATTTGCCTTGTTCCAAGAGATCAAAGGTTGGGGATGGACTGCCACCGGAAGGAGCATGTACCGTCTTTGGTCAAGAGGTTAATTTTGATATTAAAAAAGCCGACGTGATCAACCAGGCAAAGGAGGTCCAGCTAAGGTATGGAAGATTGATTAACAAACAAAACCTAAAAGGCTCTCTCATTTCGGCAAAAAATCTTAACCGTTGGATAGGAAGATGGTGCCAAGGTAGTGCCTCTATTTACCATGCTGCTTCAAATGTTGAAAAGCAAACACTGAAGTTTAATACGCCACCTGATGGTCTTGAAGGTCAGTTTCCAAGCATTGCTGCAATGGCAATGACGGGGCGAGCAATGAACAAGCTGCGACCGTGTGAACTTCAGAAAAGGGGCCCTTCGGTAGCGTGGAAGACACGGGGGCTGTGACAGTTGAGAAAGTGTGCTCATCTTTGTTCTGCGCATTAGCTATTTAGTTCTCGCCTGTCAGCAGATATCTACGGGTAAAAAGATTGCTACACTAATATAACTGTCAAACCGTGACTACCATGAGTGAGAATATGTGTTTTTTAATCATGTTTGTGAAGTCATTAGCTATTTAGTCATTAGCTATTTAGTTTCTTCGTCCTTTTTTTGCCTCTTTTAATTGTAGTATAATGGCTGTATGATGCATTGAATTTTTGTGAAGTTCCTTTTGTGTTCCATGAAACACAAGATTGTAATATTAATGGATATAAACAAGCGTGCCTTTATCCTTCCTTGAACAATGTTGAACAGCACCAGTGTAACTTGGTAGTATTTGTAATGCGATTTTTGCCCTATAATTCCACTGTAGTCGACACCAAAAAGGTCCTAGATGAAATAGACTGAAGTTTATTGCGATAAAATTTCCATTAATTTTTTTACTTTGTTTCATCAAGTTAGTTTCGGTGTAAATATGCAAGTGCATCACAAAACAAACTCTGAATAGATATTACTTTCATATGGAAATAACCGTACCTTCTTATTGTTAGGAGGGGGGCAACAACCCAAACATGTAACATAGAGCATTTTGAGCTTCATGTGTATAGTTGTTAGAATGTTATTATGCTCTTTGTAGTATGTTCCATGTTGTACATGATGGTGCTTGGGCAAGCTTAGGCTCATTTTGTTCATATTGATACATACTTGTTGAGCTAAGCTTGTTTTGTGAATTGTGAACATGTTTAATACTTGCTAAATCTGAAAAATTGTTCACCGCTGAGATAGGCAACTAGCATGTCTAGGATGTGTTGAAATCCTTTTGCTATCACTAGTATGCTAGGCTGCTATGTCTCATGCTTTGAGTCATTCACTGTCTTGGTCAAAATAATATTGTGCTAAAATTTGATCCAAGTTAAGTGAAGAGAAAGATCGAGATGGGTTTGCACTTGTCACCACGTCGCTGTGTCGACACAGAAACTTGGTCACCGTGCAGGACACACGACAAGCCTGGAAGATCTGCTTAACTTCAAAAGCAGGACAAGTCGGTTTCGAGTTCATAAAGTGTGCCGGTCAATTTGACACTGCAATTGACAAAGAGAGAAAAATCAAAGCCAATCAAGTAAGGCTATCGACTAAAGAGTCGATATCCAGCAATAAAGTAATAGAGGTAAACATCATCAACTAAACAGATCATTATTACTATAAAAGCATTGATCCGACAAGTTTGATTTGAAGAGCATAACATGAGAGTAATTATTTATTCTAACATAATAGATTTATAAACCATCTAGATCTAATTCATCATTATTATCAAACATTTCAAAGATGATGCAGCGTCGATAAAGACAATAAAATAAAACTATGAGATTCACAGACCTAATCATATCGAAATAGATTTTTACAAGCATGTTATGAAGTGAAAGCACAAGCCATCGGCTAATTCAGAAAATATCAGATAGCCGATGGATATGAGACAAGATAAACGTGGAAGCGTCGGCTGTCGTCTGTAGAGCCGATGCGGTATAGATTATGTATAACATGTGATCAATCACCCATGCATTTAATACAAATAAATCTACAAACTAGCTAGAAATAATCGATTACCACTACCGAACAGTTCAATTTGATGCAGCGTAGGCAAAGATAATAGATCAAAGCCCAACAAGTTTACTGTAATACCCTGGGTGTTACACATTAAACAAACTACTAAATCATGTCATGAGCATCATTTTTATGTAATAATGCATGTGATATACGGTATTGATAAATTTTTTGTAGCCTAAAATGACCAATAAAAATATTAAATAGAAATTATTCAATAACTCATGTTATGTCAAGTAGGGTGGAAAACCAATTTTTATTGAGCAAAAGTGTTATAGAACATGTGTGGGACACCTAAATAAGGTTTGAAGTACAAACTTTGTAGATGTTACACCCCTGATGTTACGGGCTCGTTTAGCACCGCGATTTAGGCCTACGTAAAATTTTCGAAACGAGTTTCTCGAATTTTTATTTAAAACGTACTTGACGTGATTAGTGTGAAAGCACGAATTGAAGAGAGAGAGAGAGCGCAACAGCCTCATTTATTTTTCCTGGCATTAAGCGTACTGGTTGCATGGCAATTATTCACCGTCTCGTCCATGCCACTGTTGTCCTACGCCCGACGCCGTGTGCGAGCGTCCTTACTGCTGCTACGCTGCTGCTGTCTTTTGCCCTTAAGAAAGATGGCCGGCCTGCTGCTCGTATCGTCCCGTCGATCTACAATGCTGCCGTCGCATGCTGCGCTGTCCCGGCGTTAATGAAGTTGGCTGGTCACTCTCGTTGTTTTCTTCGTATATTTTCTATTTCTGCTGCCTCTGTTGCTTGCCTTGCCTGCCACTGCTGTCTGCCTCTATGCCGAGCACCCGACGTGTCCGCAGTGCCAGCAAGTGTGCCGCTTAGTCGCGTCGAGTCAAGATAAGGACAACGCACTTTACAGCACAAGTAGCCGAGCCTTCACTGCTACAGCAGACCTTTTCCTCCTCACCTCTGTTCCCTTTTATTCTCCTGGTCTCTGCCTCTGTCTGCCAGCCTTGATTGTATCTTGCTGCCTCTCCTTACTTTTGCCTACCCCTGCTTGCCTGCGATAGATTATGAAGGATCAACTAGCTCCCTAACCTATCAGCAGATGAAGCCTGTCACGTCGGGACCTATTTTGTTATGTTGCCTACTCTAGCTAGCTTCTTGTACTCAGTTCTCTGGTGCAAAGTCATACTAGTCTGCAACTCTATAAAATACTGGCCGCATAGAATAGTAAGCTAGCGGATTAGCCCCTCCTTGATATTGGGTCACGCTCCGCCGCTGCCCTGCTGTCCTTCTTAGTCACGACACGCCTAGACAAAGTTAGGCTGGGTCACCTCCGTGTCGCTGCTGCTGCTCCCGCTCCGCAGCGCTGCCTTCTTTTTCTTCCCCGCTTAGTGTGCCGTGTCTGGAGCATTGCTGTCGCCAGGCTGCCATCCTTGCTTTTCCCTCCCTCCCTTTTTCCTCTGCCCCTGAGGCCGAGCTGCTACTGCCGCTTTTCGCTGCCCGTGCGTGCCCTGCACTCCGTAGCGGCCACGTTCTCGCTGCCTCTGCACGCCGCAGTTCAACGGCGCCATGCGTGTTTCCACCCACCTGTCCGGGCCATAGTGCCCCGCCGTTGTTGAGCCTTCGGCTGTCGCCCAGCCACCATGCGCGAGCGCTGCCTCCACTTTCCCCGCGTCCCGGTCCGACGTCTATGCCTCGTCGAGCCGCCTCGCTCCCTTGGGGCTCCGCCGCTCAGTTTTTAGGATAAAGCGAAGGGTGAAAATCCAAGAAGAAGTTTTATACAAGGTCTTTATTACGAAATACGTGACTCATTTGAATAATGAGCTAGATCGTAGGTTGATTAGTTAAAAACCTAAGGTCTTTTCTGCATAAACGTGCGCCGAGACTGGGCCACGCCGCTTGGGCCGGCATGTTGCCCGCGCGCGGTTTGCTGGGCCGGCCTGCCGCCGAGTGCCGCTCCCATGTGGCCGCCCGTGCCATTGCTACGCCTTGCCAAGCCGCGCTACTGGACTGTCGTCGCTGCTGGGCCGGTCGCCCCGCGTTGGGTCGTCACCTGCCCCGCTGGGCCGGCCAAGTGCCGCTTCCACTGGGCCGCTCTTGCCTGCGCGCGTCGTGAGCCGAACCGCGCTGCTGGAACGACCACTACGCCTGGGCCACGCACGCCGTGCCCCGCCTGGGCCGCCTTGACCGCTGGGCCGAGTTGGTGGTTGCTGGTCCTTTAGTCTTATAAAATGATTGCTAATTTAGTCTCGGGAATAAAATTGTAACATCAATATAAAATGGTATAGGAATCTAAAAATTGTGAAACCAATTTTGTTAGTCTTCAAAAGTCATGATCTACCTGTTAGTATATTTTGTTCACATAGTGTGATAATATTCTTGGAAGCTATGTAATTAATTTAAGGTACTTAATATTCTAAAAATATAAACATGTAGGAATTGTTGTGATAAATTGATAATAGTGTTGAATCTAAAATTTTTACAGTAGGCTCCTAGCAATATTAGATACTCACTGTAATTTTTGTAGCTCCAGAATAATTAGTTGCTAAATAGATAATGATGTCCTACTGCGAATAAATATTAAATTGATAGAATAGAAGAACGAAACAACTTGGGTTTGTATAGCTGAAACATTGGTTGGGAAGTAACATCTTATTCGACAACATGGATACGTAGACCAGCGTTAGAGCTATCACGTTAGCTTGTGAGGCATGATTAGATTTCTAAGAGTTTCGGTTATCGTTGGTTATTTACATCTATGCATTTACATCAATGCATATCATATAGGTAAGATGATGGATCAACGGATCAAGTGAAGGATGGTTGGGAATCCGAAGATGGTGTAATGGTATTCTCTCTAGGAGATGATGCAATGGGCTTTCTATTTAGTTGATGGTGGATGATCTGAAGATGCAGATACTAACTTTTTAATATATATCTTACCCAAGCAAGCCCTGGTGCATAACCCCTACTTTTCTGCAGTTTAAATTATATTTGTGCATTAAGTTTTAAGGAGTTGAATGAAACCCACTTGCACATATATATCTTTGTCCTATGAGTCTTACTAGTATGCCAGAATCATGTAGATTGCTATGCTATAGGACTCCGGTAGAAGTCGAGTGATGGTTGTCACTCGTGAGAGATAGGAAATATATTATTGGATTACTGTCACTTGGAATATATAAAAATGGTGACCAGGCAGGAATATGGTTTGGGTATTGGTGGGTGTAAGAGGTTGTGTCACCGTGGACGCGGGGCATAGCTTGGTTACGCTGCTTTCTTGTCTGTGTCGATTAAGGACCGGTCATTGCAATGGATGCTAGGCAAGTCACAGATCTTATTATCCCAAGCACATACTTGTGTATGGGCGCTGGGAAGACTTGTTGCTCTCTTGTCATGGATCCAACTCTTTCCAGACCGATTGTCTTGGTGGTTTTTGGGTTAGGAGGTCCTTGCACCGTACTGAGTCCAGGACTCAACGATGGGGGCTTGGAGTCCTAGTTTGGATGGGGACCTGGACACCTAGGATAGGAGGGTGATGGGTTGGTTCTGCTTGTGCCCGGGGTACAAGCGGGGCATGTGTTTTTGGGGTACCCAGCTGGGGATATTGGTTCGCGAATCGCCACTGAGTCGGTATGACTTGTCTTAACTCTAGCACTGTAGTAAGAACTAAAGATGAAAGATGGAAAAAGGAAATCTGATTGCTTACCACCTGCTTGAAAGTAGCACAGGTGCTTACATAGAATGGCTAGTTAATGAACCAATGCGGCTATTAGTAAAAATCAAATATAAGGACACACGCTTAGTAATGCTTTCTGCAAATGCAATAAAATCCACAAGCCAGATAGCCTTGCATGTCCTTGGAGTCTTTTCTTTCCTCCTATCGGGTAAGTTTTGCTGAGTACAATCGGGTGCTTCAGGATTTATTTCCCCTGTTGCAGGTGCCAGGTGGATGCTAGAGCTGACTCTTGTGTGTGGACTCCTCCTAGTGGGCTCAGAGAGGATTCCTTTATGCTGCGATTATAGTTTTATTTATAACTCTTATCAAATATTTTTATAAATGGAAGTTCTATAATCTGTTATCATAGTTTATATATCAATGCTTCATCATGACATGAATAGATGTTTGTTTCTGCTGTAATTCTGATCACATGTTTATATTCCGTTGTTACATTAAATTATTCATAACTCTAATAATATGATTACATTATGCTGTTATAATAATAAATGTTATACTCTGATGTACATGTAAAGTGATGTAAGAAATGATTAAGAATGATGTAGGCTTTATTCTCTCATTTGTGATCCTGATGAAAAATGTGGATTTTTTTGTTCTTCCCTGGGGTGCACCCGATGAAACCGAGTAATTTAGTGTTCTCCCCTGAGTACTTAGTGTCTAAGGAAATATGAGCACTCCTAGGAGGTATTAGATTAGGCGGTTCTGCCATAGTAGATGATAATGCAACTCTTGCTGTAGAAAAATAATATGACTAGCTAGTATTTCTAATGGCTTGGAAATGAAACTTGAAGTCAAATTCAGCTCAAGATTTGGAAGAAATTTTAAATTTAGAAACAGTGTGACAATGCCATGTTGGTGAATTAATTCTAAAAAATCTAGCTAAAGGTCAATGCTATGTTTTTGCTACTTATGGTAGACTAATGTACCCTCGTTAGCATGGTCAGGGTAGTTTAGCTTGAACTATGTTAGGTTAGTTTTTAAACGCGCTTCAAAATGCATGCACTTCACCTAGGGTAGCCGTTCAGACTGTGCGCGGTCACCGTGTTTGGGTGTGCGGCGTCGCGCATGCGTGCTCGTGCCATTGCATGGGCACACCATGCATGACCTTGTCGGTGGCGGTTGAAAGGATCAAGATGCCCAAGAGGGGGAGGGGTGAATTGGGCTAATTCTAAATTTCTTTTGAAATAATTAAATCCTATGATTAGCCCAATTAACCCCTTGTGCCTAGAAAGTGTTTCTAATTGTTCTACCACACAAAAGACTTGCAACCTAAGTTCCAATCCTACTCTAGCATGGCAATTCTATGAATGTAAAGACAAGAATTGAATTGTTCAAAGTAAATAGAGAAGGAGGAACACGGCGATGTTTTGCTGAGGTATCGGAGAGTCGCCATTCCCCACTAGTCCTCGTTGGAGCACCCACACAAGGGTGTAGCTCCCCCTTGATCCGCGCAAGGATCAAGTGCTCTCTACAGGTTGATTCTTCAACACTCCGTCGTGGTGAATCACCCACAACCGCTCATAACTTGAGTTGGGTCATCCACAAACTCTCCGGATGATCACCAAGCTCCCAATCACCACCAAGCCATCTAGGTGATGGCGATCACCAAGAGTAACAAGCACGAACTCTCACTTGCCACGACAAGCCTAATGAGAACGGTGGATGCACACTTTGCTACTCTTGATCTTCACTAATGAGGGCTCTCTTTGGGATTCTCAAATCTCAATCACCTCACTAGGACCTTGCTCTTCTTGGCACTCACAAACATGTTTCTCAGCTATTGGAATGAGCAAAAGTACCCCCACACACGAGTGGAGGTTGTATTTATAACACTAGCTGAAAAACGAACCGTTATGTGCCTCTGCGGGGTGACCGGACGCTCCGGTCAGTACACCCCGAACTCTAGTGGTTAAGTGGTGACCAGATGCTGGCCAACATCTGGTCAGCACTGACCGGACGTGTCCGGTCACGTTTTCTCCTCACTAGACCCTTACTGAAGTTGACCAGACGCTGGACCCTCAGCATCCGGTCACTTGCTGAGCAGCGTTCGGTAAGTAGCCAAAACCTAATCATCGTCCAGTTAGCATTGATCGGACACGTCTGATCAGGATTCTCCCTCTCTAGGACCTTACTGGAGTCGACCGAACGCTGGCCCTCGGCGTTCGGTCACTTCCAGATGCTTTCACATTGGTCAAATGAACTGACCGGACCCTAAGCCAGCGTCCGGTCACACTAGAGCCAGCGTCCGGTCAGTATTTGACCCTCCATTCACTTTCAACTCTCGATCATATATGAATGAAGTTTGCTCCATATATTTTGAATTACAGCAACCAGAACACAATTTGAATTACAACTGAGTCTTTGATCCGTATATTTTGATATATCCTCAATTTACTCAGAAGCTTGTGGTATACCAAATCTAAGTGGATTGTGAGCATCTCTTATACTCAAATTTACTTATGGCAAATTATTTGGTTGTGATTCAGAATAGAAAATTGACTCCCAAATTCTTAATAAAATAAAGTGCTTGTTGAAAGTCATTCAAATTACATGAGGCACTTATTTAGGGGGAGCTAAGTTTCTATTTTTCACCATTGTGGACTAACAAATTTATCTAGCATTCTTTGTAGTTCTTTAGATGAAAATGTATCTAGCATGATTATTTGGCAATTGAGGTCAACATGAAGATCATCATGCTGTTTATCTTCTTAGTGGTATTCTTGTGGGCTCAAGGCAAAGGTATGTGTAACAACCCAAAAATCCACACACCAAAAATCCCAACTACAAAATTTTTTCTTCAAAAGCCCATGTGATGATGAGTGACATTTGTAGGAGCTAACCCTAAGTGTTGCATTAGTCGTAATCCAACTAAACAAACTCATAAGCATAGCATGTCACTTATTGTATATGTGTGTGTTTAAAATCCCTAACACATACATTCTTGCATGCATTTTAATTCTAAACAAGTGAGTTGCCTTTTATTGATCTTTTGTTGTGCAAATAAAAGTGACCACTTATAATTAATTTATTATGCAATAAATTAGTCACCTAAGTACCACCTAAGTATGTGGGCCCCACCAACCAGCCCTAAGCTCCACCCTTAATCAAGGTGCACACTTGTACATGAAACTAAATAAATCAAACCCTAACCAAATTGGCAACAAATAAAAGAGAAAGGAAACAAAATAGAAAAAGAATAAGAAAAAGAGAAAGGAAAGAAGAGGGAGCAGCAGCAGCCCAGGCCTGCTCGGCCTTGCGAGCCAGCCCGGCCGAGCCCGCCTGCTCTCCCACTCGCGCACGCGGCCCACGAAGCTGGCCTAGCAACACCCTACCGCTCCTGCGCGCACAAGCCGCTGATGAGCCAGACCCGCCCGTCAGCCATCATGCACAGCACGTCGCCACATCAGGGCAAGCTGACAAACAGGCCCCCTCTATTAGCCGCCCAGCTATAGCGTCATCATCTTCCCCATGCTCCCTCCACCACACGACCTGGAGCCGACCGTGGAGCAGGAGTGGGCCCAGGGTCACGCACATCGCATGACCCTGTCCCCCACCTTAGCGCCGTGCCCATGCAACCACCCCCACATGTGAGAGCCATCTGATGCGCTCGGCGCATCACCAGCCGTTCTGCCATCCGCCATGGATGAGCATGGAGCTCGGCCTATAAAAGGAGGACCCCGAGCCCTAGCCCTCCATTCACCTCGCCGTCGCCATGCGGTTCGCACCAGCACACTAAGCCGAGGGACAAGAGGAGAAGGAGAGGCGCGGAGAAGGACGCCGCCGTCGAAGTAGAGGAAGACGACACTGTCTTCTTCCGCGAGCTGATGTAGCACCATGCACCGCTACATGGCCGCACCGTCAACACCACACCACCACTCCGCACCGCCAAGCACACCACGGTGAGCACCTTGGTTGAGACCTCTCCAAGCCCATCGGGAACGCCATCGCAAGGCACGCGCTCGCTGTGCTCACAACACCTCATGGTGAGGCCACCACGGTGTGGTTACGTGCCATCACGGCCAACACCGACCTCACTCCAAGCTTCGCCAAGCCCGCGAACATGTGATGCACCCATTTAGTGTTGAGGAGAGCATGGGAGAGACCCTAACCATGGGGCACACCAGAGCTACTATACCATGGAACGCCGCCGCCATGGCGTGGCCACTACATGCGCATCCGACCGCCTCGTTGGACTAGGAGTGGCCGTAGAGCACCACCGTGACACCTGGATGATAGCCGTGCAGACCAAGAAGCTGTTAGCCAGCCACAGTGCCTTGGCCACGTTCATCGGACCTCGAGCGGAGCTCCACCGTGCACCACCACCGCGTGCGGACTCCACTGCGCCTTATGGTCGTCGTCGATGTTACACTATGCCTCCCTACTAACTATCCGAAGGAAGATGGGGCACCAGGACCCCTAGAATTGCCCCTAGATGCCTCGTCGACGGGCACCGCCATGCCGAGCTACCGTTCACCATGGCCAGAGCCCTAGGAAGCCCTAGCCGTCGCCTCGACCCCACCATCGCAGTCGCCATGGCATGGGGAAGCTATTGCCTACCCTAATCGGACGCTAGCGCCACCGCGGGGGTTCGCCGGTGACCTCATACAAGAGCTCATACAATAGATTTCCTATTTTTCTTATCATCCTTATGGTACTAGGATAACCTCCAACAAATTTCATGAATATTGGATTCATAAATAATTTATAAAAATTCATACAAGGATTACCCATTTATAAAAGAAAAATCTATAACTACAAATCTATACATGCACAGATCCTTAAATTTTTACCAGAGCTCATACATGTCAAGAATAGCTTACCACAAAAATTTCATAATTTTTGGTGCACAGGAACTCTAGATATAAAATAAGCAAGTTTGCATACATTCAAAAACACATTTCAAATTTCTATTTAAATCTGCCAAAATTTCTATTGTAAGTGTTAAGATCATATTTTTCTTAAATACTACACTTCCTAAGTAACACTACCAAATTTATTTCACAATTTTTAAAGCTATACAACTGGAGATCTAAATATTACAAAACACATGAAATCTAGAATTCAAATGAACTATCTTTTGTACTGCTGTCACTGACGACTGGGACCCATTGGACAGTCGGCCCCACTAGTAAGTGACCGAAAGCAGAGCAGCGGTGCTGCGCGCTGCTGGTGTGGCCAGAGCTCGCCGACGGCGAGTTTGCCAGCGGTGACATCTTCACGGCATGACCCTCTCGACCTAGCGCATTGATTGCACCTCTTGGCTGGCCCTATCGTCGGCGCTAGCGACGATGGCGGCGGCCATGGCGGCTCGAAGGAGCGGGATGGCAGTGGTATGCCGGCAACGACCTCGGTGGCTCAACCTAAAGCTCAAACGAGCATCACTAAACTACGGGGAACCTAGCACATACGATAGCACCAAGAATGGTGGACTGTGGCTCTCTAGCCATGGTGATGGACTTGGCGGTGGAGCTCCAGTGAGCTCAAGCGCGACACGATGGCTTACCGGGCGTGGTCAGCGAGCATGGGAGTATGCGGTGAATCACAGGAGTGATGGTGGAGGGGTTGCGGTGGTGGAGAAGTGAGGCAAGGCAAGTAGGTGATCGGCAATCGACGACGGCGAGCTGCGCTGCCACTGCGGTTGCGTGCACAGGCGAAGGAGAAGTAGAAATTTGGAAATGAGGGCACATCTCAGTGCGAGCGGTGCTGGGGGTGTTAAAGCCGGCCTGGGCCTAGCTCTACTGTGCAGGGTAGGACGCCGGCGATGCGCGGCCGCTGTTGACCTCCACACAGTGCACGAAGCCTACCGGTGGTCAGCCACTGAATCAACAGATTTAGTTCGTTAGTCATTCGAGGGTAAGGTCTGACAATGAGTTTTCAAGGTGATTTAACTGCTAAATTGTAGCTCCATAACGTAAATGATTTAAACGACTTTTGTAGTCCTATGTACCAGCTCCAATTCGTATTCAATGAACTCATGCTAATTCATGACCAAAACCAAGTTATGTCTTCCCAAAGTAGGGCTGTCAGCGCTATCAGTTAATAGGACTTAGAAAAATTTCGATAAGTGTTGAAAAGGTGAATTTGCTGATTTTTGTGATCCAAATTCAAGCATGTTAGGAGCTAAATTAGTCAATAACCCAAAAATAAAAGTTGTTCCTCTTGCCAAACACTACAACTTTGCTTTAGTGACCACCTCCATGCAAGGTCTCTAACATATAGTTCAAATTTGGTCAAACATGTCACATTTAAATGGTGGTAGACTTCAAACTAGGGCTTAAGGATCTATTTACCCTTAACCATGAATATCAAAGTTGTTCATAATGATACTCTAAACATGTTTAAGCTAATTTCAAGGTCATACAATCATTTCATGTATTAGCTACTCATAGTGTTATCTAGGTTAACACATGAAATCTTAAGTGTTTGGTCATAAAAGGTGACCTTCATGAATAATGTCCTATTTGCTAACCTATGTGTTGCTACATGTTTTTGTGACTCACATCCACCAAGTACATGTTTACACTCATGATCATATGCCTATACATATGGAAACATGAAATAATAAGAAATGTTGCATATGTTTCAATTAAATGTTTCAAGTGTAAATGCTGATATATGATTGCTTGATGATCATGCTCATGCTATGCAAGTCAAGTTATGCAAGGCTAACACCTAGGGTGTTACAGAGGGGTTCGTTCCTACGCTCGAGTTTTGGCGATCTTATCTCTAAGCTATTCTGGATGAATGCTACTTTTGATTCCGCCGATGCGGCGATGTAATAATTTATGTTATTCTGCACTTTATGTACTCTGATATTATCATTGTATGGATGTGGTATTCGACTGGAATTTGGGTAATATGATCTACAATGGTCATAATACACTTCGACTCTGTGGATTTCCCTTCGCAAAAATCAGGTCGTTTCAGTTGGTATCAGAGCCATACTTGACCCTAGGACGAAACCCTTAGAAATGGACGATAGAATAGGACATGAACAACCCTTCTTTCGGTTATATACCGACCCTACATTTACTTTTATGCAAGGCTTATCTATTTATTGACCTGCTAACACCTGTTTCCTTAAAACATGCAGATGGCAACAAACGTCGAATGGCCGCCTCTAGGACCGCTACCTCTGGACCACGCCAAGCTTACCTTCGACCTACGTGAGCTCAGGGGTTTTGCATAGACCCTCTGCCAAGTTCTTGTCACGTTAGGAGTCCCTGACGAGCTTGTCAAGGTCACCTACACTGGAAAGTCAGCTCAGGAAGGAGGAATCAAAGGACCGGTTGTCACCTCAGTCAAGTTCCTAGCTAGCACTACCTTACCTTCTGTCCCAGCTTTCACCGAGTCAACTATAGAGGACACAGTTGAGGAGGGACTGCGAGCTGTCTCACACAAGGCACTTCATAGAGTAATGAGGGACCACTACGAGCACCTGAAGACGACAGAGTTCCATCTACTTCCCTAGGTCCTCAACCTTAGCCTTACCCCTAGTGAGTAGAGTTTCACAGCTGGCAGAGTTATCTTTGCCGAGGAGGACAGATGCCTTCGCGTCTTGGCTATCCACCTACTAGAGTAGGATAGGTACGTGACCCAGCTTGAGTAGAGGAGACATCAGGACTAGGCCCTTCTATGGGAGTACCAGGAGCGAGACTCGTAGGGAGCACAGGAGCGAGCTAGTCTGCTTGAGACAGTTGCCAAGCTATAGGACAAGCTCAATCGTCGTGAAGAAGTCCACAGTGCAGAGGTCGCTGACCTATAGGACAAAGCCGCCGCCCTAGGCAATAGGAACTGCTACCTCGACAGCAAGGTCTTGGAGTTGTAGAGAGAGTTGGATGATAAGAAGGCTGAGTTCAACCATAGAGGAGATAGAGAGAGGTCCAAGGGGATTGATATGCTGAAAATCCAATCTCAGAACAAGACCATGACTCAGGAGCTAGATGAGTTTAGGAAGAAGGCCGTTCACAACCAGGGTCACCTGATCGAGGCACTCAGGTAGAACGAGTACCTACAGGACAAGTGTGAGAGGACTTGGCAGGCTTGGTAGAAGTCTGACAAGAAGCGCCTTAGGGAGATGAAGGGTATGTGGGATTAGCTACCCAAGGAGATTCACAGCAAGACAAAGCCTAGGATAGAGGAGTTTGAGTTAGCCCCAACTTGCCTCAACCTAGATGCCTACCCTACCCTACCTAGAGCCAAGCCTGCTGAGGAGCTCGCCAAGGCCTTGAAGTACGTGTCCCGACTTTACAAGTCTGACGAGGAGATCGAGATCAAGAACAGTCGTATCCCAGCTATGGTGTACGAGTTAGAGTAGATGACCCTGCATGGTCATGAGTCATGTCAGTGGCTTCCATAAGTTGTACCCCATGATGTACCCCTTATGAGATGTAATATGAGACACTATGCATAGTACGATTCTCATGAGTCTCCAAGTGTAGCTACTGGAGATGATGCTATGTAATAAAACCCATGTAATGAATGTTTTGGATCTTATTGCATCTTATGGATCTTATTACTTCTTTGTAATGAGTGTTGGATAGTATAAATGTTTTTCTTTAAATTGTCAAAATTATGTAATCATACTGAATTATAAGCACTTATGGCACAAACACTAAAATTCCTATGATCCATGTTGTAGATGCCGAACCGCCGATCTGCTCGCCTAATGAACCATGGACGTGCGCCCACCCCCGAACCAGTTGAACCAAATGGGGGGCATGGTGGCAACAACCGTGGCTGTGGCCATGGCCATGGACGTGGAGGGATAACCTTCAACTTGGAGAATACCCTGCCGCCTATTGAGGAGAACATTCTGCCACCACCACCACTAAACCTGGCAAAGGTGATGGCGCAGCAGACCCAGCTTCTTGTAGCTCTTGTAGACAGAGCAAACCATCACTAGGGAGGTTAGCAGAATGACTTCCAAAGGAAGCTGGAGGGATTTCTAAAGCTAAGGCCACCTACCTATGATGGCACCGACCCTGACCCGCTTGTAGCCGATGACTGGCTCAAGGAGGTGCAAAAGAAGCTCGACCTCACCACCTTCACTGACGATGAGTGTGTTGGAGCTGCCACACACTAGCTCATAGGTGCATCACGTGCCTGGTGGGACAGTTTCAGTGATTCCCATGAGGACCCTGCCAACATCTCGTGGGATGAGTTCGCCGAAGCATTCATTGAGTATCACATTCCCAAGGGTATCATGGAGGCAGAAGCTGAGGAGTTCCACAACATCAAGATGGGAAAGGACAGGGTGACTGAGTACACCACTCACTTCACCAACCTTCTATGCTATACACCTTCCTATGTTGTGAACTCTGAGAAGGAGAAGTTGTACTATTACCGCAAGGGACTTAACCCGCATATCAAGCTGAAGTTTGGTGGTATTGAGAGTAGCACGCTATGTGCTCTAGTGGATCGCTGCATCTAGATCAAGAAGGACTATGCTGAAGCTGGAGAGGAGTATAGGGAGAGGAAGTGTAAGCCTAAGGAGTCCTTCTGTGACTATGATCGCAAGAGGTTCCATAGAGATGCACCATCTAGGGAACGCTCTTGCCACAACAGGGATGACAACCCTAGATCGAGTAGGGATGGTGGAGGCTACACCACCAAATACTCCCGCCCTACTCAAGATCTTTACACCCAAGACCGCTATGCTTAGGACCGCAACACTCAGGACCGTTCCAACTGTCCCCGCTCAGCAAATGAATGCCCAGCATAGAACTGCTCTACACCAAGCACTGGAAACTAGAAGGCACTTGCGCCAACCCCTATAGGCGGTGCGCCTTTCACCTGCTTCGCTTGTGGCCAACCGGGTCACAAAGCCATTGAGTGCCCTCAGAACTTAGCCGCTCAGAAGTCTCAGTTCAAGGGATCTGCTACTCGTGGATGTCTCAACCATCTGGACGCTGAGGAAGCATAGGCTGCCTCTGACATTATGTACGGTATGTTTTTAGTTAATGGCAATACTGCATCAGTTCTATTTGACTCTGGAGCAACTTGTTCTTACATATCATCCAAGTTCGCACGAGAGCATGACCTGCCTATAACCCCATGTGGAAAGCCTATCATCACTAGCTCACCTTTAGGAGACCTAAAGTGCACCCACATCTGTAAGGGAGTGAGTCTTACCATTGAGGGTCTTATCTTTGAAGCCGACCTAACCCTGTTACCTTCCACGAGCCTAGATGTCATCTTAGGTATGGATTGGCTAACCATTCACCGAGGTATCATATCATGTTCACCTAGATATGTCCAAGTGACCCACCCATCAGGCCAAGTTATTAGGTGTGAACCTCAGTCCAGAAAGTCCACTTCTATCCTATGTGCCCTTAAAGCTAGTTCAGAATCACAAAAAAAGGAGAAGACAGTTCATGATGTGCCTATGGTCAGAGACTATCCTGATGTATTCCCTAAAGAATTACCATGTATGCCACCAGACCGTGATGTAGAGTTCATCATTGATCTTTTGCCAGGAACAGGACCCATTGCCAAGAGACCCTATCGCATGTCAGTTGACAAACTAGCCGAGCTCAAGAAACAGCTTGATGAGTTCATCTCGAAGGGGTATATCAGACCTAGTGCTTCACCCTAGGGATCCCCTATTCTGTTTGTTAAGAAGAAGGATGGCTCGATGAGAATGTGCATTGATTACCGGAACTTGAACATAGTCACCATCAAGAACAAGTACCCTCTGCCAAGAATTGATGATCTACTTGACTAGATCAGAGGTGCCAAGTATTTCTCCAAGATTGATCTCAGATCTGGCTATCATCAGATGAAGATTCAAGAGAGTGACATCCCGAAGATAGCTTTTGTGACTAGGTATGGGTAGTTTGAGTTCACTATGGTGTCCTTTGGACTCACGAATGCTCCCGCCTACTTCATGAACATGATGAATAAAGTTTTCATGGATGATCTAGATAAGTTCATGGTAGTATTCATTGATAACATCCTTGTTTATTCACCCACCATCGAAGAACATGAACATCATCTAAGAACTATGCTTGAGAAATTAGCCCAACATCAGCTCTATGCAAAGTTCAGCAAATGCGAGTTTTGGCTATGGAAAGTTGCCTTCCTAGGCCATATACTATCAACTGAAGGTGTTGCAGTTGACCCAGCCAAGATTGAAGCTATGAAAGAGTGGGATCAACCTCGTAACATGACTGAAGTCAGAAGTTTCTTAGGATTGGCTGGATATTACCGCCGATTCATTAAGAACTTTTCCAAGATTGCCCGTCCATTGACAAACCTTCTAAGGAAGACTAAGGAGTTTGAATGGATGCCCAAGTGCGAGCAAAGCTTCCAGGGATTGAAACAGAAGCTTACCACAACTCCTGTGCTAGCATTGCCTGATATCAGCAAAGATTTCATGGTCTATTGTGATGCATCCCGTCAAGGACTTGGCTGTGTATTGATGCAAGGTGGAAGAGTGATAGCTTATGCTTCTCGACAGTTGAAAGAACATGAGAACCATTACCCCACTCATGATCTTGAGTTAGCAGTAGTTGTGCATGCTTTGAAGATCTAGAGGCACTACTTGATAGGCAACAAGTGTGATATCTATACCGATCATAAGAGCTTGAAGTGCTTTTTCACTCAAGAAGATCTGAATATGAGGCAACGCTGATGGCTAGAATTGATCAAGAACTATGACCTAGAAATTCACTATCATCCAGGAAAAGCTAATGTAGTCACAGATGCTCTTAGTCGCAAGAGTTACTGTCACACTCTGATCACAGAATCCATACCACCTAAACTCAAGGAAGAGATTGATGATTTCCAACTTGAGATGCTACCGCATGGCTTGTTGAATGAGCTTCGCATATAGTATGATCTCATAGATCGCATTCATCAAGCTCAGAAAAATTCTAAAGAGATCGAATATCTCCGTGGTCTGATGAAACTAGGCTACAAGACCAACCACCATGAAGATGAATAAGGAACCATCTGGTTCAAGGACAGAATATGTGTCCCTTCCGATCCAGCACTATGAGAGGAAGTTCTGTTAGAAGCTCATGATTCTAAGTACTGTATTCACCCTGGAGGTTCAAAGATGTATCAAGACTTAAAGAAACACTTTTGGTGGAAAGGCATGAAGACAGACATTGCAGGACATGTGGCACGATGTGACACCTGTAATAGAGTCAAGGCTGAACATTAAAGGACTATAGGATTGTTAAAGCCTCTTAACGTTCCCGAGTGGAAATGGGAGAGCATATCCATGGATTTCATAGTTGGATTGCCCCGTTCACAGAAAGGCAATGATTCCATTTGGGTGATTGTTGATCATTTGACCAAGGTTGCTCACTTTGTACCAGTTAAGACCAATACCGATGCCAAAAAGTTAGCAGATATATATGTTGAGCATATTCTCAGACTGCATGGAGGTCCCTCTAGTGTTGTATCTGATCATGGTCCTCAGTTTATGTCCCGATTCTAGGAAGTCCTGCACAAGTCCATTAGAACCAAACTTGATTTCAGTACTGCTTATCACCCACAGACAGATGGACAGACTGAATGAGTGAATCAGATCTTAGAAGACATGCTTCGTGCTAGTGTACTGAATTATGGCTCTGATTGGGAGAAATGCCTACCCTATGCAGAGTTCTCTTACAACAATAGCTACCAAGCCAACATCAAGATGTCGCCATTTGAAGCTCTATATGGTAGACCTTGTAAGACACCTTTGATGTGGTCCCAACCGGGAGAAAGATCGTTCTTTGACTCCGCTAAGATTCAAGATGTCGAAGAAGGAATTGCTCAAGTGAAGGAGAATTTGAGAATTGCTCAAAGTCGATACAAGAGCTATGCTGACAAAAGAAGAAGAGAACTTGAGTACAATGTGGGAGATTTCGTCTATCTCAAGGTATCCCCGCTACGTGGAATTGTCAGATTCCATGTGAAAGGAAAGCTCGCCCCTAGATTTGTTGGGCCATACAAGATCCGCAAGAGGATTGGAAAACTTGCTTACAAACTTGAGTTGTAACACCCTAGGTGTTTGCCTTCCACATTTGCACTTGCATTTAATGAGCATGAGCATCATTCATCCATTCATAAGCTTGTGTTGCTTGAAACATGTTTTTGAAACATTGCAACGTATCGTTATATTTCATGTGTGTTGTTTCCATTATGAAATGAAAAGTGTGCAACACTTAAGTGCAACATGTGCCACTCACTTTGGTGACATATGGTTAGTTAATACTATGCAACAAGATCTTGAAACATGTGAAACATGACTATGAAACAATTATAACATTTCAGGTGTTTTTCATTGTTTCAATACATACAATGCTTGATTCTTGTGTGACCAAGGTGTGGTGTGGCTAATAATTCTTTTAAACAACTTAGTGACACCTAGAATGCCATTTGGAACATTGTTCATATTGATCATGTTGCCTAATTAGGATTTAAAAAAGTAGTTTGACTTATTTTGACCCCTGAACCCCTTTTGTTTGACTGTTTAAAAAGTGTAGCTTAGGATGTTTGCATGTCTGAGCAACCTAAAACAAAGTTGTAGCAAATTTGATAAGGAACAAACTTTGTTTAGGAGTCAAGTGATGAAAATGTGCACAACATGTTCAAAAAGGACCCACAAGTCAGTGTTGGGGTTGTATTTGACACTTAGAATTTTTCTAAGTGTTATAACTGGATTTCAGTTTCAGGTACCCTAGTTTAGAGCTCTGTAGTTTGCAAACAAAGCCAAACCAGCTCGAGCTCCAATTGTGAAAATTGTAGTTCACATGTAGATGTTCAACTTTGTCAATTGTACCTTGAGCTATATCATCACGGTTTATGAGCTAATCACTGTCAAACTTCGCCTGTCAGTCGGTTGATGGATCACTGAATCAGTGTTTCAGGCAAGCTACAGTGATGACCGTTTTCAAAAAACGTCCGACGCGTGGTGCCACCCATCGCCGGTCGTCTGACCATGCGGCCACGCGCCATGGCTGTCCTAGCGCTGCTGGCCATGACGTGAACACCCCGCACGCCTGCCCGACTAGTTCGTCAGCTCCATTTACATCTCCTTCACCTCCACCACGCGCATCGACAGAGCCACAGCAGCTCCGCCATTGCCGACCGAGCTTCGCCATCGCCTAGCTCGCTCGCCACTACAAAAACACGTTGGCTAGCTCATCAATAGCTTCACCGTGTTCTCCTCTACCTTCTCCACGTCCTAGCTGAACCGTTTGAGCTTTGGTAAGGTCGTAGTGACCATTCTAGCCACCGCCGCCATGAGCGTGTCCTCGCCGGAGTTGAGGCCGCCGTGGTCGGGGTAGCTAGGAACCTTCCCGCCTCTTCTCTTTGCTGGGATAGCACCGTGGCGACCTCCTATAGCTCATACCGTGCTCGGTTAAGCCAGCCATGGCTTGCCATCGCTGGTAGCTCACACCGGAGCTTTGCCGTGCCGCCATCACCGGTGACGAGCTACCTTCGGTTAAACCTAGGTCACAATAGTAGCATTGATCGATGTGTCTTGTCACATAGATCACGTAGGTGTCCTCCATTTCGCCGGAGGAGTCGCCGTCGGTGAGCTTTGCCGTGTTCAGCGCCGTCGAAGCCGCCTCCCCTGTTTCGTCTCTCTGACAGGCGGGTCCGGCTGACAACCGGGTCCCACACGTCAGCGACTGCCTGTCCATAGGATAGTTCAAAATTTCAGTTTTGAATGCTGTTTTGTAAATTTTGTAACTCCCAATGTGTAGATCCAAATGGTGTGATTCAAATTTTGTTAGACTCATAGTGAGGTCTAGTATTTAATAAAAATATGTCTTGAGCACATGATGTAGAAATTTTGGATGAATTAAATAGGAACTTGAAAGGTGTTTTTGAATGCATGCAAACTTGTTTAAATCATATCTTGAGTTTTTGTGATCCAAAAATTGTGCAATTTTGTGGGTAAGCTAGTCTTGCTTAGTAGAAGCTCTGGTTAAAATTTAAGAGTCATTGCATGTGTAGTTTTTGAGTTATATATTTTCCTTTTATTATTGATGGATACTTGTATGAATTTTTGTAAATTATCTAGGAATCATATGACCATGAAACTTGGTGGGTAGTATCTTAGTACCTTAAGGATGCTAGGAACAATATGAAATCTATTGCTTGACACTTTTCACTAAGGTTTCCTAATTATGCCATTTTAAGCCATTATGCCTTATCATTTTTGTGTAGGCTGTTATACTTACTCAAATGGTGTGAAATTTTTATGGTAGTCTACTTAGGGCATGTAGTGTCTACTGTAATTTTTGTAGATTTAATGGTATAGTTTTCATATATGTTTACTATTTCCCCTAATTAATTAAATAAATTAAGAAAGGTATTAAAAGAAATGTTTTGGGGAGGAACACCCTACTTTCTGGTGTTCATGTGATATGAGGTTTGTGATGAATACAAGAGTTGTAGATAATTTATGTATCTAGCTTTTGTCAAAATTTGAGGGCATTTGGCCCAGTAGTTTAGAAACTACATCTGTTTAAAGTTAGGTTCTAGTTTGGCTTACTCTCTGCCTTGTAAGGACAGAGTTATGTTGATCAAAGAATTCGACTTGGTAAAGTGTTGAATCATGCTTTGAGATCTGAAAATGAATTGTAGACAATTTCATAAGCTTTCCAGATTGTCTTGTTGCATGTCATTTGGATTTATAAATCTCCAGTTATGGCTAGTTTACTGTACTGCTACATAGTCTTCATTTTTCTGAAATACAAATGCTTGAGTGTATGCTTGATGCAATGTTCTTGTTGATTGTTTAGGGGTTAGCCTAACTTGAGAATATGCTTAGGTGCAGGTGCTAGGTCATTAACTAAAGATGAGCAATTATACATTAGGTTGTATAAACTTGGTAAGTGAAAGTGATTTGGATAGGGCTTAAGTTGGAATATGCAAACTACAACGAACATGTGCATTCCCCGAGCATCTCAGACATTCATTCATGTGCATCCATGATATTTATCTTGCGCATTCATGCAATAGGTGTGCCGGAGGGAGTGACATTGCTGGAGTTCGAGGGAACCAACCAGGAGGAGGAGCCTGAGGTGTAGGAAGCCGACGAAGCAGCCGCCGTAGAGGAGTTGCCCAAGTGCCCTGACCACCAGCCTTCCTTGTTCTTGAAAGGCAAGCCCTGGAGCATATTAAGCCTCCCATGTTTTTACTAATACATTGAGTATTTTTATTGTTGATGATGCATTTAGTATAGGAATTAGTTGGAACCAATTGTTGCATTATATATCCTTCCTTGTCCAGATATCACACTGGAATCTTATTTAAGTTCAGGATGGGTTAAATGCTTAGCCATGCTTAGTGCGGTAGGTCAGGTGATTTCCTGTCACCTACGAGCTTTAGGATGAGGTGGATCACGGTTGGCTACATTTGCTATCGTAGAAAAGAACCATGTGAATAATGAATTAAGACCGGGTGGGGTCTTGTGTAGGTTTGAACATAATGACTCCGTCTGAGTCGTTTAAGGACCGATACGCTGTATGTCCTCATGTCATGTTGAACGTAGCCTAACACTTAGCTGGCCAGATAAGTCATTCCGACCATGAAGCCTAGTAGCTTAGTTCAGGCCGGGGGCGTGAGCAGGGGTCCACAATCTGGATGAAAGTAAGGATGTGCAGAGAACCATTGGCATAAGCCCAAGGGCGGGTTAAGTCACCGAGCACTCATGGCAGAGTGGTTCTCTGATTTTGTGGCACTATTTGGACTCGCGACTCCAGAATCGTACCAAAGGTGACTTGTTTGCGACCCTGACGGGGGAAGCAGGGTTTGTGTTTAGGAATACCCTCCAGCTAGATAGGAATCGATTTGAATCGCCATCTCTCCCGGATAGTGAGAACTTGACTGAGCAGCGACAACATAGATTCAATTAATTTAATGATATGGTTAAATGGATGATGATGATAAGGTTGCCACAATGAATACCTGATATGGTTATTAATGTTTGCACCCTAATAAAATGATTGTTTAGTACAGGTGCTAATATAGATGACAGGTTAATGGCTAAAAGTCACTGCTAGTTCAGGTTAAGAGTTGATTATTATTACTTTTGCTTTTCTGCAAAAAGAAAGTGTCAGCCAAATCCACTATATTAAGCTATGCATAATCCTTGGTGTCGTTTGTTTTGGTTTTCGACGGGTAAGTCTAGCTGAGTATATTCTCGTACTCAGGGTTTATTCCCTCTTGTTGCAGATGACCTCCTATATTAGGGATTCTGTAAGTATTGTCTCCACCTGGTGGGTGATGAAGACTAGATCATGGGCATGATCTCTATTTCTCTTATCTGAATACTTTTGCGGGCTGTGATCAGTGAACCAGTATGTGTATTTGAACTCGGGTGTGTAAGTTAAACTATTTGCTTCCGCATATTTTACAAGACTTGTTTTGTAATAACAATGACTCTATGATGATGTAATCTATTTGCGAACGTCTATGAAATGTTGTAACGTATGATATGTTATGTTGAATTACTGTGATCTTGGTTGTATGCAAGTTGGTTTGAAATCCTTCGAGATTTTGGTTGACTACCGGGTTTATATGGGCTCAAGTTCGAGAATTTGATCATTTCAGCAATTATTTTTGTACTTGTGCTCTTATAAATTGGTTGGTTCTGTGACATGAGCTACCTGAGGAATTGGCGGGTGTACATCCCATATTCCATGTCTCATAGCTACGCAAGTGTTTGAGAGTGCCCGATGAAGTAATCCTGACTGATACACTTGACATTCAGAACACTCTTGAGTATAAAGAACATCCTATCCAAATTCTAGGTAGAGATACCAAAGAGACCCAAAGCAAAACTATTCCTATATGCAAGATCCAATGGACCAATCACACTGAGAGAGAAGCAACATGGGAGAAAGAGTCTGACCTCTGGCTACAATATCCTTATCTCTTCGAAGGGTACGTTACGCTTTAATCTCGATGACGAGATTCTGTTAAGGGGGTAGGACTGTAACAACCCAAAAATCCACACACCAAAAATCCCAACTACAAAATTTTTTCTTCAAAACCCCATGTGATGATGAGTGACATTTGTAGAAGCTAACCCTAAGTGTTGCATTAGTCGTAATCCAACTAAACAAACTCATAAGCATAGCATGTCACTTATTGTATATGTGTGTGTTTAAAATCCCTAACACGTACATTCTTGCATGCATTTTAATCCTAAACAAGTGAGTTGCCTTTTATTGATCTTTTGTTGTGCAAATAAAAGTGACCACTTATAATTAATTTATTATGCAATAAATTAATCACCTAAGTACCACCTAAGTATGTGGGCCCCACCAACCAGCCCTAAGCTCCACCCTTAATCAAGGTGCACACTTGTACATGAAACTAAATAAATCAAACCCTAACCAAATTGGCAACAAATAAAAGAGAAAGGAAAACAAAATAGAAAAAGAATAAGAAAAAGAGAAAGGAAAGAAGAGGGAGCAGCAGCAGCCTAGGCCTGCTCGGCCTTGTGAGCCAGCCCGCCTGCCCCCCACTCACGCACGCGGCCCATGAAGCTAGCCTAGCAACACCCTACCACCCGCGCGCGCACAAGTCGTTGTTGAGCCGGACCCGCCTATCAGCCATCACGCACTGCACGCCGCCGCATCAGGGCAAGCTAACAAATGGGCCCCCTCTGTCAGCCACCTAGCTACAACATCATTGTCTTCCCCATGCTCCCTCCACCACGTGACTGGGAGCCGACTGCGGAGCAGGCACGGGCCCGGGGTCATGCACATCGCATGACCCTATCCCCCACTTTAGCACCACGCCCACGCAACCACCCTCGCACGCGAGAGCCGTCCAATGCGCTCGACAAATCACCAGCCGTTTCGCCATCTGCCATGGATGAGCATGGAGCTTGGCCTATAAAAGGAGGACCCCGAGCCCTAGCCCTCCATTCACCTCGCCACCGCCGTGCGGTTCGCACCAGCACACTAAGCCGTGAGACGAGAGGAGAAGGAGAGGCATGGAGAAGGACACCGTCATCGGAGTAGAGGAAGGCGCCACCATCTTCTTCTACGAGCTGGCGCAACACCATGCACCGCTACACAGCCACACCATCAACACCACACCGCCACTCCGCACCACCAAGCACACCATGGTGAGCACCTTGGCTGAGACCTCTCCAAGCCCATCAGGAATGCCATTGCAAGGCACATGCTCGCTGCGCTCACAACACCCCACGACGAGGCCACCATGGTGCGGTTACACGCCATCGCGGCCAACACTGACCTCGCTCCGAGCTTCACCAAGCCCGCGAACATGTGATGCACCCATTTAGTGATGAGGAGAACATGGGAGAGACCCTGACCATGGGGCACGCTGGAGCTAGTCTACTACGGAATGCCGCCGCCATGGCATGGCCACCGCATGCACATCTGGCCACCTCACTGGACTAGGAGTGGCCGTAGAGCACCGGCGTGACACCTGGATGATAACCATGTCGACCAAGAAGCCATTAGTCGGCCGTAGCGCCTAGGCCACATGCACCAGACCTTGGGCGGAGCTCCATCGTGCACCACCATCACGTGCGGACTCCACCGCACCTTATGGTTGTCGTCGACATTACACTATGCCTCCCCGCTAACTATCTGAAGGAAGACAGGGCACTAGGACCCCTGGAATTGCCCCTAGATGCCTCACCGACGAGCATCGCCACGCTGAGCCGCCGTTCACCGTGGCCAGAGCCCTAGGAAGCCCTAGCCGTCGCCCTAACCCCACCGTCGTAGTCGCCATGGCATGGGGAAGCTATTGCCTACCCTAATCGGACGCTAGCGCCACCACAGGGGTTTGCCGGTGACCTCATCGTCGGCGGGAGCCCCGTCAGGGAAGAGAAGGGGATTTTCCCCTCGCCGGCCACACGTTCGTGCACTTGGTGCACGTGAACCAAACCCTGGGAAGGAGTAAGTGGACCAAGTCCTTCATAGACCGGCTCTGCGGTCTATGGACCAACGCAGGCGGGTTCACCATGAACCGCGCCTCACCTACGCCCGTGGACCACGGCCCGTTAGTGGCCCAATAAGACGATGTGGCCGCACCAGCGTGCGCCACATCACGGGCGAAAGCCTAGCCCATATCCAGGCCCAACCAACCTAGTTTGGACCTGGCCTAGTTGACCGTTGACCTATCAATGTTGACCGAGGCCCACATGTCAGCGACACAGAGACTCTGGACCCACACGGCAGGAGGCGACGTCATGATGACGTCAGCTGCTGATGTCAGCAGCCTTGGCCCACATGTCAACCATTGTGGTACATTGACCATTGACTTGACGCTGACTTCGACCTAGCCCCATCGGTCAGTGACCGTTTGACCCCAGACCCACCTATCAGTGACCAACCGAGATGATGACGTCATGCTGACGTTAGCGGGACCCACCTATCGGCCATGGTTTAGCTCTAATGATGCCATGCTGACATCATGCTGATGTCAGCATGCCACGTGAACTGGTCACAGTGTGGCACGTGTCAGCCCTAAATTAATCAGCCTTTATTATTTTCAGAAATGGATTTAATCATCGGAAATTCATAACTAATTCATACGACCTCAGAAAAATATGAAACCAGGACCAAAATTCATCTAAAATCAAGCTCTATGCAATGAACCCATGTTTGAGTGCATTTGGCTCTTTTGAATTTTCATTGCTTCTTTGTGCTATTCTATGGACGTCGCTAACGCGACTATAATTCGATCGTATGTAGACTCGAAGGAGAACCAGACGGACGAGGATCGTGAGTACTGTGAGGAGTGTAGGGATGACTTCACTGAAGGTGCCACATCCCACCCAATCTCATAGCACCTATTACGCATGGCTAATATAGAGCTGCTATTGCTTTACTTTATTGTTATAATCACACTATGATAGGACTTGCATGGTAGTATGCTTTCTTGATGGCATTTACCTTGACACAACCTTACCCCTGCTCACCCTACTATTAGGCTAAGTCACGCGCTTGCTGCTATATTTCACTGCTTATTATTTCTACTATGCTTATATATACCATATTAATGCGTGGTGGCCGGAAACTGGAGTTATCTGGACTATGGGGAGAGTGCTGCGTGTGTGACTTGGGTGTGTGAAGGGTAAGGGTTGTGTCGACCAAGTTGGAGTATACGATGAGTCTGGGGCAAGTCTTGCCATGAGGTGCTACCTGGGCACCCCTAGAATGGATACCTGTGGTGGGTAAATGGTGATATGAGGTGGCCCTGGGTGTGAACATGTGATGGGAGGAGCCTAGGGTGGAGGTGCTATGGTGGTAGGGTAAAACCCTAATGAAGACATTCTGGCTTGGTCATCTCTAAGGACTTACTAGTACTCAGACTCATCGGGAAGCCTTACGTACCACTCACCCTATATGGTGCGGGATGGTCGGACTACTTGGTAGGATATTGCTGTAACACCCTAGTGTTATGCCTGCATTTAGGCACTGCTAATCATACATATCGTGCATCATCAAGCATCCTAATCATACCTGCATAATCTTGCATATAACAACTGAAACATTACTTCGAAATATACGAAACATGTTTGTGAAACGTAAATGATGCATACACTTATTAGAGTTGTTTTGCTCTGATTCTTGCTTGCTAGTTGAGTAGAAACTGTTGGTTATGCTTGTAAATCATCTAGAATTGTTTAGCACAATTTTTGGAGCAAGGTTTGTATTCAAATTAATTCAAAATTTTGCTTCCAAAGTAATTTCCAAAAATTAGGGTTTTGAGTTAAAATTTAACTTTGACTTTACAATTCAAAATCTAGAAAGAATTTGGCTTTGGTCATAAAAGCAAAGTTGTAGAGAATTAAATTCTAAACAACTTTCATTTTTGGTACATTTTCAAAAGAGGTCATTTTCTTGCTCAAAATAATATTTGAAAGAGGGCATTTAAAAATTTCTTGAAAATCTAATTGAAAAAGGACTTTTTCTCCTTCATGGGCCGTCGCCTCGCTTTCGGCCCAGCCGCACAGGCGGCCCGGCCTGCCTCCGCGCCCGCCGCCAGCTCACCCGCCTTCGCCTCGGCCCAGCTGGCTCGCCGTGGCCTAGTCCACCGCGCGCCGCGCCCGACCGCGTTAGGTACGCCGCGCCGCGTGGCGAGCACATGCCGGTGACGCCGGCCGGGTGGCGTCCCGTGGCCCCCGCAAGCGCGCGCGCCGCGCCGATATCACGCCACCACAGCTCCGCATTCACGCTGTCCGAGCGCAGCATTCCGCACTCAGCCAGCCACAGCAGCTCCTTCCGCGCGCAGTGAGCTCCGCCACCGAGCGCCGCGGTCGTTCCGCCAGCGAATTGCTCCCCCTCCTTCGCCTCATTCTCCGATTCCTTGCGCCAGCAGCTCTGCCTCGTCAAGCCCTTTCAGTTGCGCCCGTGTGTGGCTGCCGTAGGCGAGGTGAGAGGCCGTGGTGACTGTTTTCTTCCCCGCTCGGCCATGGCCAAGCTCGTCGGAGCTCGTGCCCGCGCCGGTGAACCGCTCCACCTCGGTCTTCCTTCTCTCGCGCATCAGCACCGCTCTGCCCCCGCAACCTTTGTGCGCGCCTTTCCATGGTTTGCCGTGGCCGGGAAGCGCCCGCCCGCAAGTACGCCGCGCCGCCGCGCCTGTGCAAACGCCGGTGAGGCGCTCTGCCTCGGCTAGCCAGGCCGAGCCAGGCCGTGGGCTGACGCCCTATTGGGCCGTCTCCCCTCCCTCACGCTCGGGCCACGCAGGCCGGTGATGGCCGTGGGCCAGCTGTTCCCCACGGGCCGGCCCAGTATTTCTGAAATGAATTGATTTCCATTTATTATTTGTTATTTGAAATCAAAAATGGCTTGAAAAATGTTTGGATGATCAAACTTGCTCCAAATTTGTTGAAACAAAATTTTCTAGGTTCCTTATCACCAGATCTACTTGGGAAAATTATTGCATGTCATGTTTGGGATACTTTTCTGTAGGATTTTATATAATCATGGATATTGCTGATAACTTAAAAAATATGTAGAAAAATCTATAGTTTGCAGAAAAATATGATTTCAAGTTTGTTAATCTTCTTAGGTCATGTACTTCCTATGAAAAATATGTTTCATGCATGTGCTGTGGAAAAATTTTGAGGTGTAGTTCAAGTGCCTTTAATGGCTGATTTTTGTTATTTTTGCTAAAGAGCAAACTTTGTATAAAACATGCATGTGAAAATTTTTGGACAGTCATTATAGGCTATGAAGAACCTAGGAAAAATATTAATTCTGTTGTTTGACACTTTTCATAGTGCAAAGTAATTTCATGCTCATTTTTATGCTATAGCTTGTCATTTTTGTGTAGGATAGTTTACTTATCCAAATGCCATGAAATTTTTATGGTAGTTTGTGTAGGGTAGTATTATGCTACTGTAATTTTCTCAGATTTTTAGGAGCATCAAAAATATGTGTTGCTGTTCAAACCTATTATTAATTAGAGTTTAAGCAAGTGTTGCTTTAAGTGTGATTAAGAAATTAGTAAAGCTTTGGTGTATCTTTGAAGCATTTCATAAGGTATGTTTACTTAACATATTAGTAGTAGAAGAGAATGCAGTAGATGACATGTGCTTGTAGTATAGTTTCTTAGATGATGTTGACTACCTTGCATTTAAACATATCCATTGCATTCATCTCCTTCGATGCACCATTTGCATAATCACTTACGCGCATTGCATCATACAGGATCGCAAACCGAGAACCCAGTCGTCATACCCGAGGAGCCAGAGGAGCAGCTCGAGGTGCAGCAGCAGGAAATGCCAGAAGCCGACGAGGAGGACGTTGAGGAACTTCCAGAGTGCCCCGATCACCGTCCGAGCTCCTTCGAGAGAGGCAAGCCCCGGAGCATTTTTTTCTCCCGGTTTGCAATTATTTAATTAAATGCTTTACTTAATTGATGCATTACGTTCAGGAGTTGTTTGCAACCGTTGCTGCATTATACCTTGCTTACCTTTGTTATACTATATCCTTGTTACCCTGGTATCCGCAGTCGAGTCAATGCTTAGCTGGCTTAGACCGGTAGAAGTCAGGTGATTTCCTGTCACCTGCAAGCTATAGGTGGTTACCTGGATCTTCTTGGATGACTATGAAGTCATGGTATAACTAAGTGCTAAACGAAGTTGAGACTAGACGGAGACTTGTAGAGTTTTGGACTGTAGTGTTTCCATCTGTGTCGATTAAGGACCGACCATTGTTGGGCCTCGAGTCATGTTGAATGCATGCCTTACATTTAGCTGGCCGGATAAAGTACCTTCCGACCGCGAAGCTGGGAGATTTTTCGGGCCGAGTAGATTGCTCGCAATGCACTATACCGGAGCAGGTGTGGTAGGACATGGGGGCGGGATGATAAGACCAAAGTGCAGTCGGTCGGCCCTCGGGTACATGTGGTTCCTGGCAAACTCGAGATTCCTGGAAAGTTGACTCGGTGATCAATATCTCACTTTAGCGGGTGAGTGAGGTTTGTGTAAGGAATAAATCACCAGCTGGTTAGGAATCGATTCGAATCGCCATCGCTCCTGGATAGTGAGCACTTGACTTGAGTTACTTCATCGTAGTAAATGTTATGGAACACTTGGACAGTTATAGTGAATATGACAGTATGGAAGTTGTTTAATGATCATTGGTTATCATTATCTGCTTAATCACATGTTTACTCTAGTATAGGTGCAAACCTAGTTGACAGGTTAATAAGAATTAACTTGGCAATAATGCTTTTAGAAAGGTTCTTGAAATGCTAAAAATGCCTCTTTTTGCAAATGAGTCAGCTACCCTACTATAAAGCCCTTCATAATCCTTGGTGTCATTTATTTTCGGTTATGTCGGGTAAGTCTAGCTGATTACCTTCTCGTACTCAGGGTTTTATTTCCACTTGTTGCAGATGGGCAGATGTATTACGGCTACTGTATCAACTGCCTTTATCCTGCGATGGGTGATGCTTAGGACCATGGGCATGGTCATTCCTTACGTCTCATCTGATGCTTTTGTTGGAGATGATCATTCGCTGGCACTATATTTAAACTCCGCGTGAGTGCGTGTGTGGTTTGAACAAATGACTTCCGCTACTTTTATTTGAACTGGTTTTGTAATAACTATGTTGAAACTCTGATGTATCCGTGATGCAAACTTTTATGTAATATGTGATGGTGACCGCTAAACTTATTACGATCATGGCCGGGACACAAGTTGGTTTGAAATCCTTCGTGATTTCATGGACTACCGGGTTATACGAGCTTAAGTTTGCTCAATTGTCTGCTCTGGTGGATGATTTTCTTACTTAATTTTGTATAATTGGTCGGTTCTGTCACAATTGCCACTACTGCTAGGTTGATAGTGGATAGTGCAAGGAGGTACAGGGCACGAAGGATTTCCCCCACACCCTTCCGAGACTTCATGGAGACCTTGTGGACCCGGCTCATGATTCACAGATTCAGCCACCCCAGACTAGACTTGGGGTGTACCAGGGCTGAATGGTAGAGTGGCATTATCCTAGGCTAGCAAGCGGTCAGAATTAGCCCAGTTGATGATGGTCAGCGAAGAAGGCAGATCTTGTGGTTATGTAAAACCTCTGCAGAGTGTATGGTTGATCGATCGATACATATGCTGACTTGTCGGCTATGGACCTTTCCTGGGTTTCGCTTAAACTAGATAGTGAGATGAGTCCTTCTCTTCTTCCCCCGTGAGAGAGTGTCGGTCGTAGCCAGGGGCTATGGGCCATGAGACAGTGCCGAGAGGGAGTTGGCCTGTCGACTGAGTGATGGTATGGTGATGATATGGAGATGGTGGTATATCGATCCCAGGATCGAAACCTAGCTCTGGACGGAAATGGGGTGGAATGTGTGTGGAAATGGTGTTAAAACTTGACTACACTATTATATACTTAATATGCTAATACATAGAAAACCCTAGCCTTATAGGTTCCTTTTGATTATATCCAACTTGCATCCAATTTCCACAAAGCATAGCTCATAGGGTGGGAGTGGCCAGTACAAATCATACTGATAAACTTTGGCACACAGATTTTGTTGAGGAGTATAGCTCTGAGGAGTTTGATGGCTGAGGGGTTTGTTCCTACGCTCGAGTTTTGGCGATCTTATCTCCAAGCTGTTCTGGATGAATGCTACTTTTGATTCCACTGATGCAGCAATATAATAATTTATGTAATTCCGCACTTTATGTACTCTGATATTATCATTTTATGGATGTGGTATTCGACTGGAATTTGGGTAATATGATCTACAACGGTCATAATACACTTCGACTCTGTGGATTTTCCTTCACGAAAATCAGGTCGTTTTAGTATGTGTTTACATACATACATTGTAAGTGCATCTAAGGCCCTTTATATGTTAGAATGTGCATTTGTGTGACATAGGAGAGATATTTTTCAAAACCCATAACTAGCATGTGTAGGCGGTGTGAATTTGAAAAACTATTTGAATCTTGGTCTTTGTGACCTAGCCTTGTCATGTGAGGATTATAGCTCTCCTTGATTGTTTGATTGGCTAATCACACATGACATGGCTTTCTTAAGTCCACAATCTACTATGTCTCACTCTATCTCTCTCAAGTAAGCGAAATCTTGTTTATGCCAAATATTTGGATAAGAGAAAATCATTTTATGGCATTGAATAAGAAAAGTGATAATACTCAGTTTGGATCAAGATTATATACCTTTTTGGACTGAGAAATAACAGAAAAGGGGATTGGAAGAAAGAAAACACATTTTGGAATAACTTGGGCCAGCCCGCGTATACCAGATGTGTCTGGTATGCTATCGTACATGTCCGGTATGAGCAGGGCTATAAAACTGAGCGTACCCCTTTGGCCCAGACAGGCTCGTCTCCTTCCAACCAAACCAGCTGCCAACTTCTTCCTCTCCTAGGGTGACCGAGGACTTCACCAAGAAAAAGGAGAGAAGGAGATCGCATTGGAGAAGGCTTGCATCAAGATTGAAGGCCCAAGGACTTGGATTTCTCATCGCCTTCTCATCTCTCCTCTCAAGGTACCCTAATCACGGACCTCATCCAATCTACGTGGTCAATGCATGATTTTGAAATTCCTTCGGTCAATATGCTGCATTGGTGATATAGAAGCAATGTCCAAAGTTTGGAATTGATCCGTGATGGTTTGAATTGAGGAAACCTAGTTAGGGTTGCTGGGCGCCCATATCGGACATGTTCGGTATGCTACCAAACGTGTCCGGTATGGCCTAGTAGAGCAGCTCGTCTGCTTCCTTTTGATTCAATCCAATATTAGAATTGTATGTTAGGCTTAGCTTCTTTTGTATCTTCATTTTGCAAACCTATTGATAATTGTGTGTCAAAGATGGATGTAAAACCATGGATCAAAGATTCTACATCTAAATTGCAATTCGAGATTAAATTTTGGGCATGTATCTGAAATTTCTTGAAAATCTTTGGATATAGGACAACAACCATGAGTGGACGACAGGAGCCGAGGTCCTAGCATAGGCATGATCCTGCACTTGAAAAGTACAAGAAGGCAAGACAGGAAATGCATCCTAGATTCAAGCCGACCAGTAGGGGGTCTACTAGGGCTACCTCTAGTGCAGTAGCTCAGTATGTAGAGGGGTTAGGGAGCTCTTCTTCTAACACTGACACTAATGAGTTCAGAGTGGAGTCTAGAGAAGAAAGAAAGAGGAAGAGCACTGACAGAGGATCAGATGGTGATAGCTCAGATGGGGAGCAAGAGATTGAGGAGGAGGAGCCAGTTCCTCCTATTCAGCACTAGCCTGGTCAGGGTATGCATTATGGTCTCCTTGAGACATGTTTGCCCAATGTGCCCTCTTATGTTCCTAGAGTTGACTACAGGGGAAAGGATATGACCAGGAAAGCTAGAGATGAGCAAAGGGTTGATCCGAGAGGCTTACCTAAGGTTCAGTATGATCACCGCTTCCAGATAGCTTTTTACCTTGACTTCTACTCTAGTGTGATTCTCACCAGGAACCCAGTTATTGCTATGTCTCAATGGATTGACTGGCTGTATGTTAGAGAGTTGCAGAAGGCCTCAGTTGATCATGCCATTGCTATTTGCCAGCGCACTGGAGTTTATGAGATCATGGAGTTCTAGCATAACTGGAACATAGAGGTAGTAGCTCAGTTCTATGCTACTCTATTCATTGAGGAGGATGAGAGGCCGATGCACTAGATGCTTGAGGGCTAGTGGTACAGTGTTGATTATGATGTTTTCACCGCTCACCTTGGCTTTTTTAGGATGACCTCCAGAGAGACCGGATCCACACCAAGTAGGTTTTACCCCCTGAGTAGCTCGCCTATATGTATCCACCAGGAGGTGAGAGAGGAGCAATGGGGAAGGTTCTAGGTCTTCACCCTACCTACAGATACATGGACAGGATGTTCAGGAAGACTATTGACTGCAAGGGTGGAGACAAGGGCAACATTGTAGATTACTCCAGGAACCTACTCCACAAGATGGCACCTAATGCTCGGCCTTTTAGCGTATTTGACTTCATTTGGTCAAAGATCAGGAGTGTGGGAGAGAGGCCACTTAAGGGATGTGGATTTGCTCCCTATATCATGTATATGATTGAGTAGGTGACAGGGCACACACTTGAGTATGACAAGATTCACAAGGGCCTAAAGATTATTGCAGATCTGCCTGAGACAGGGTTACCTCTAGTAGGACCAGGAGGAGCAGTAGCAGCACCAGAGGTAGATGCACCTAGGAGTGGTGCACTAGTAGGAGCTTCACCTCCACCATGTGCTCCTTCACGTTCTTCTTCACGCCGTGGCAGTCCTCCCTCACCTATCCGCAGGCTTTTCAGCTCCATATTTGGGATGTGCCAGGACATCTAGACTAGGCAGCAGAAGGAGAGGGAGGCTAGGAGGAAGGATACTCGAACCTTGAAGCAAATTGCTTCTAGGTGACTAGGCTTGAGCTTGATCCTCCTAGGTCTCCACTATCAGATGAGGCAGCTAGTGAGCCTAAGACTGAGGAGCAGCAGTAGGCCAGATATGATAGAGAGTATGCTGAGTTCCTTTAGAGACAGCAGCAGCAGGCACCTGAGCACCCTGACACTCTACCACTTCAGGCTCGTATGCCTACTCACTCTCAGCCACATCCTAGCACTACAGACGACTATGCTTTAGATTGGTGGAGTGACCTCATAGGTGGTGGTGGCTACTACAGGTCTGGTGCCTATGACCCGTCTGGTGTGGGTGGTTCTCGTCCAGCCGGTGTTACACGCTTAGATGATGAGGATGCTAGTAGAGATGATGATGATGAGTGATCTTAGCTTTCAGTGACAGCTTGTAGCCCCTTTGTCCTTAGTATGTCATTGTTGGACCTTTGTGGTGATAGATGACAAAGGGGGAGAGAGACTGATTAAAGCTTCAGAATAGTTTCATTTGCTTATCTTTGTACCTAAAGATATGTACGGCAGGCTGTAGTTTCTTGTTTTTAAGCTTCATTGATGTATCTTGGATTTGAGATAGATTGTATCATGTGAGAGATGAGACTTACTTATGCTTTATCTATGTATCTCTTGAGACATGATCTTTATTTATATATCAGTGGTTTCTGGACTTGAGAAAATATGTAATGAATGCTATGTGTGAATTACATGTGTTATATTTATTTTTATAAGGACCATGCATGCTAGAATGAAAATATTTGATGTGATGCCTTTATATTTATTCTTGTGTGATATATCTTGTCATATGCATCATGGTTTCACTTTGTCACACACACATGCACCCCACGGATGCAATGATTTAGGGGGAGTCTCCTATATGTTTTAGTATGTGCAATTGACATTTGAGGTCATTTTTGTGAATTCTAATCATAAGCACATATTAAGGGGGAGCCTCTCATAAATCATTGAACCCAAAAGTTTAAATGTTTATATCCTTATGTAAGCTTTAATCAAGTTGTCATCAATCACCAAAAAGGGGGAGATTGAAAGTGCATCTGGCCCTTTAGTGGGTTTTGGATGATTGAATGACAACATGATTAAAGGACTAACCCATTTGCAAAGTGTGGACAGGTAATAGGTTATCTCACAGGTACTTAATGAAAGTCAAAATGATGTGTTGTTGTATAAACAATCTAGTTCAAGCACAAGACAATAATGCAAATGGAATTCATGCAAAGGCTTAATTATTGTGGGATTTCCATGTACTAGTTTGAAAGCAAGCTTGTAAGAATTAATTAATGAGACATAAGGGATTGCATATGGATTGGTCTCATATTTAAAGCTTGCTAAATTGAAATGAAAAAAGATAACAATACATGAATGGATGATTCAACACAAGATGTGACTTGATAGCTTGAGATGGTGAAGATAGCAAGGAAAGGCTTTGAGGTACTAAGCAAGGGTGAAGGGCAAGCGATGGCTTGGTGGCCGAAGAACCTAGCTAGGGTGAAGAAAGAAGTACTTGCATTTAGTTGAGGTACTAATAAAGCTATGGTGTTCATGTTTACGTGGAGGATCAAATCACTATTGGAGTGTTTGATGGAAGTGACTTGATACATTTGGGATTATTCAAATTTGATGTATGGAATCAAGTCACATGCTCAAGATGGCTATGCTCAAGTGAAAAGATCAACATCAACATGTTAGCACCCTTACTTGATGAAGATTGGAAGGGACGACATCAATTCTAAAGAGATCAACTCAAGTGGTATAAATTCATTTTTCCTTTGATCTTGAGTTTAATAGATATGCCTTACTATTAAGAGGGATGCATCATGTTGATAGATAATGTTTCATAAGTGCTCAAGCCAACCCATGTGAGTTTTGAGTATTTGAGCGACAAAAGAGCTAACTTTATCTTTGCTGGTCTGGCAATACCGGACGTGTTCGGTATTGATACCGGACGTGTCCGGTATTTACCTAGCAGTGCTAAAATTGTTGTTCTTGGGTTGGTTCGTCGGGAGTTCTGACGGTTGGGAGTCCTAGTAAGGGTTGGGAGTTCTGACATCTCACACTTTAACTGACTTGGAGGGTTTGCTATCCTGGTCATACCAGATGTGTCCGGTATGCATGACCAGAGGCCAACGGCTAGTTTTCAAAAGCCTTGAGAGTCGGGAGTTTCGACGGTCGAGAGTTCCAACATGTGTCAGGAGTTTCGACACCTCACAAACTTCAACTTAGTTACATGGTTTTCAAAATTGCTGAGGGTCGAGAGTTTCGACATTCATCGGGAGTTCCGATGCCTCACAACTTCACTGTAACTTAGTTACCATTGGCGTAGTGTAAGTCATACCGGACGTGTCCGGTATGTATACCAGACATGTCCGGTATTGCAACGGCCATAAAACGACTAGTTTTTCCAAGGGGGTTATAAATACCCCTAAGCCTCCACCTTTGTAGGCTGCTGATTCTTCTGGTACACACACATTTTTGAGCCTTGTCAACTCTCCCAACCCTCTCTTAGTGAGTGATTGATCAAATTTGCCAAATCAAATTGTGGGTTGAGTGAAATTCAAAAAGAGAGCAATCCAACCACTTGAGCACTTGTGCATATTGTCAATCTTGCAATTCGCATTTGTTACTCTTGGACTCTTCAGTCCTAGACGGTTAGGCATCACTAGAGAGCACCTGAGAGATTGTGGTGTGTCTCAAAAAGTTTGTAATGGTCGATTCCGCCGCCTCGAAATCATTTAGTGGAAGGAGGAAAAGGAGTTGGAAAAGACTCTGGCTAGAGTGACCTTCATAGTACCCTCTAGGGTTGACCTTCGCTGGGTCGCCCGCAGCCCCCTCAACGGAGAGTAGGACTTGAACGAGTCTGAACTTTGGTAAAACAAACATTGTGTCTCAATTTGCATTTCATTCGATATTTGTGTTGCTCTAGCTCTTGTGCAGGTTCTCTGTGTTTACTGTCATCTCCAGTAGATACCTGCAGTTTGGTTTGAAGATAGAAATCGAAGGGAGCAAGTTTGGGGTTGTTCTGCTAAAATCGTGTATACCGGATACGTCTGGTATTGATCACTGTGCTAGGCTATTCTGCAGAACACGTGCATACCGGACACGTCTGGTATTTCCTGCCTGCGTTGAATATATTCATTCTCTGTTCTAACTTTGTGTTGCAGGGTTATAGCTTCTAGATATATTCTTTATACCTTGTATACTCTGTGGCTAACTTGTGAGAGGTGGTACTACTCTTTATTTGGAGTTTCCATTTTGGAAACTCCCTTTACTAATCATTTCCGCATTTAAAGGTGTTAATTTTCAGAAACCCCTATTCACCCCCCTCTAGGTGGCATCCTAGGTCCTTTCACCCTTGCTACTAGAACTTTGCTCAATGCTCTCAATAATCAAGTCATCACATGATGTAGCTATATCAATCTTAACAACATCGTTAGTAGCATCATGTGGCTCATTGGATAAGAATTCTTGAGCAATAACAAGAGTATCATGATTAACCTTAAGAGTGGTATATTCTTCTCTTAGCTTGTTGTGGCTAGTGATGAGCTCATTATGTGTCCTCTCAAGTTTATCATGTTTATCTTTAAGCTCTTTCTTAGAAGATTTGAGCTCCTTGAGTTTGGATGATATAGCATCATTTGCTTCTCTAAGCTCAACACTAGCCTTTTCAGCTATATCACATTTTGCTAAAAGTGCATCATTTTTAGCTTCTAGCTTTTCATTTTTAGCTCTAGTTTTTATAATGATCTTAGTGTATTATTTTAGCAATCTAGCAAGATCATCATAAGAAGGTGATTCATATTCATCATCATCACTATCGCTATCATCATCACTAGCATGCTCATCATCACTACTATCATCATTGTTAGATACCTTGCGGTCACCCTTGGCCATAAGGCATAGGTGTGTGGAGGATAATGGTGGTGGTGGCGATGAAGATGATGAAGAGTTGATAACAATTGTGGCCACCTTCTCATTGTCACTATCATCATCGGATGAGACACTAGATGAATCAATGTCCGTGAGCCAATCACTGACAATGTATGCCTTTCCACTCTTCTTCTTCTTATGGAAGTCCCTCTTCTTGCCATCTCTTTTCTTGTATGGCTTGTTCTTCTTCTTCTTCTCTTCTTCTTCTTCATTACTTGAGTCATCTTTCTTGCCCTTGTATTTGTTCTTGAACTTGTCTTTCTTGGGCTTAGTGCATTGGTGTGCTAGATGACCAAGTTCTCCACAATTGAAGCAATCCATCTCAGAGATTGGCTTCCTTCTAGGGCTAGTGAAGAACTTCTTCTTCTTTCCATCAAACTTGATGCCACTCTTGTTGAGCTTCTTTAGCATCTTAGCGGTCTTCACCATGAGAGCAAGACTTTCATCATCAACTTCAACATCACTTGAGCTTTCATACTCAAGTCTTGCGTTACCCTTCTCTTGGCTAGCTTTAAATGCTAAGTCCTTATCTTTCTTCTTGGTAGAGGATGAGCCATCTTGTGGCATGATGTGCATGTATATCTCATAAGCATTGATCTTTCCCAAGATTTGTGTCGGTGTAGCGGTGGAAAGATCACCTTGATGAAGCACGGTCATAATATACCCATATTTGTCAATGGGGAGGACACTCAAGATCTTTCTTACAACATCAGATGGTTGTATTTGAGTGAGTCCAAGCCCATTGACTTCCTCTACAAGAACATTCAAATGTGAATACATCTCATTAGCACATTCTTTAGGAAGCATTTCAAAAGAGTTGAGCTTTTTCATGACAAGATGATAGCGTTCCTCATGCTCACTCTTAGTTCTCTCATGGAGTGCACAAACGTCCAACCACAGTGCATGGGTGTCTTTGTGGTTCCTCACCCGATTAAACACATCTTTGCAAAGGCCTCTAAAGATGGTGTTTCGAGCCTTTGCATTCCACTTCTTGTAGTTCACCTCATCGCCTTGTAGGTGAGTAGCATCCTAAGGTTTTGGGAAGCCATGTGAGGCAGCTCTAAGAATACCAACATCTAGAGCTTCTAGATACGCCTCCATGCGAATTTTCTAATAAGGAAAATCATCTCCCTCAAAGATAAGAGGAGGTCCATCCCCATGAGACATCTTGCTCTAGGTGGTTAAGCCTAAATACATGAGCACGAGACTCTGATACCAATTGAAAGGATCAAGATGCCCAAGAGGGGGGGTGAATTGGGCTAATTCTAAATTTCTTTGCAATAATTAAATCATATGGTTAGCCCAATTAACCCCTTATGCCTAGAAAGTGTTTCTAATTGTTCTACCACACAAAAGACTTGCAACCTAAGTTCCAATCCTACTCTAGCATGGCAATTCTATGAATGTAAAGACAAGAATTGAATTGCTCAAAGTAAATAGAGAAGGAGGAACGCGATGATGTTTTGCCGAGGTATTGGAGAGTCACCACTCCCCACTAGTCCTCGTTGGAGCACCCGCACAAGGGTGTAGCTTCCCCTTGATCCGTGCAAGGATCAAGTGCTCTCTATGGGTTGATTCTTTGACACTCCATCACGATGAATCACCCACAACCGCTCACAACTTGAGTTGGGTCATCCACAAGCTCTCCAGATGATCACCAAGCTCCCAATCACCACCAAGCCATCTAGGTGATGGCGATCACCAAGAGTAACAAGCACGAACTCTCACTTAACCATGACAAGCCTAATGAGAACGGTGGATGCACACTTTGCTACTCTTGATCTTCACTAATGTGGGCTCTCTTTAGGATTCTTAAATCTCAATCGCCTCACTAGGACCTTGTTCTTCTTGGCACTCATAAACGTGTTTCTCAGCTGTGAGAATGAGCAAAAGTACCCCCACACATGAGTGGAGGTTGTATTTATAACACCGACTGAAAAACGAACCGTTATGTGCCTCTACGGGGTGACCGGACGCTCTGGTCATGTTGACCGGACGCTCCGATCAGTACACCCCAAACTCTAGTGGTTAAGTGTTGACCGGACGTGTTCAGTCACATTTTCTCCTGACTAGACGCTTACTGATGTCAACCGTACGCTGGACCCCCAGCGTCTGGTCACTTGCTGAGCAGCGTTCGGTCAGTAGCCGGAACCTGATCAACGTCTGGTCAGCACTAACTGAACATGTCTGATCAGGATTCTCTCTCTCTGGGACCTTACTGGAGTCGACCGAACATTGGCCCTCAATGTCTGGTGACTTGACCTCACAGCGTCCGGTCACTTCCAGATGCTTTCACCTTGGTCAAATGAACTAACCGGACCCTGAGCCAGCGTCTGGTCACATCGAAGCCAGCGTCCAGTCAGTATTTGACCCTCCATTCACTTCCAACTCTCGATCATATGTGAATGAAGTTTTCTCCATTAGATCAAAGGGCTGTTATGGAGCTACCTAGTACTAGTTTTAACAAGTGTGCACCACACCTAACTCACTAGACTCACCTAGGTCAAGCTACCCGTTCATACCCCCCTTAATAGTACGGCCAAAGGAAAAACAAAGTCCTAAACTACTCTAAGTGCCTCTCTAACTCCAATCGACACTTAGAACTAGTCCATCCTTAACCTTGTCGTCCATCCTTTGAAAACCAAAATGATTTCTATCGTACGGGCATGACAACCTTGATTGCCCATTTGATCTCCATTACCGTGACCTAACTTAATTGTTTATGCAAAACACACGTTAGTCATAGTAATCACATATTGTCATTAATCACTCAAACCCAACTAGGGGCCTAGATGCTTTTAGCGGTCTCATCATCACCCGTGCTATGTGTCAGTCCGGCAGGGCTATGCCCTAGCCTTGCGTGCACACGAGCGCTACGCTGGTGTAGCCGCTACACGGTCACATGGTGACGCGTCGTCCCAATACGGTTGTTGTGTGCCCCCGATATCACTGCTTGCGTGCGCCACCTAGTCCATTAAGTCATGCGTAAGGACGAGCCAAGATTGTGGCCATTGTCGTGTGTCGGTGGGGCAGTCGCCTTGCCCTGTGTCTCACCTACCGCGAGCCCATGCTACTGCCCGCTATGTTTGGGTTAACTAACCCTAGTCATAGGGTGATGGTGATGCCTCTCTGCTCATCCCGCCTCACTTGCCCCTGCTAGCCGATGTTGGTGAGCCCTGCTTGGGTCTGGCCGCTCCAATTCAAGTGCATCGCGCCAAGCCTCATGGAGTGCTTATTGATACATTGACTAGAGTAGTCATGCTCAGAGATCCTGGTAATCAGGAGGGTTTTCTAGTACAGCTACCTAGGGACATCAATCTTTCTTGTATGACTAATGTGGTGCAAGTAAAGGCTATGGTAGATATCCCTGTCGTGTGCGATTTTCTGGATGTTTTTCCCGATGATTTGCCTGGATTGCCCCCGAATCGAGATATGGAGTTCAAGATAGAGTTGCTACCCGGTACAGCGCCCATCTCTAGAAGGTCGTATAGGATGCCTCCCAATGAACTAGCCAAACTTAAGACCCTGTTGAATGAACTTCTAAAGAAAGGCCTTATCTGTCCTAGTTCATCTCTGTGGGGGTGCCTAGCTATCTTTATGAAGAAGAAGGATCAATCCCTACACATGTGTGTAGATTATAGGCCCTTGAATGCAGTTACAATCAAGAATAAGTACCCTCTGCCATGCATAAATATCTTATTTGATCAGTTGTCTAAAGCAAAAGTCTTTTCTAAGATTGATTTGAGATCTGGTTATCATCAAATCAAAATTCGGCCTAAGGATGTTCCAAAAACTGCATTCTCTATAAGATATGGTCTGTATGAGTACCTTGTTATGTCTTTTGGATTGACCAACGCCCCTGCACATTTTATGTATCTGATGAATTCGGTGTTTATGCCCGAGTTGAACAAATTTGTGGTGGTATTTATAGATGATATCCTGGTTTATTCAGAGAACGAAGAAGATCATGTTGAACATTTGCGAGTGGTTCTCACTAGGTTGCAAGAACACCAACTTTATGCAAAGTTTAGCAAGTGTGAATTCTAGCTTCGTGAGGTACCTTTTCTTGGACACGTGTTGTCCGATGGGGGAATTATGGTTGATCCCACCAAGGTGCAAGAAGTGTTGAACTGGAAGGCACCAATCTCGGTGCACGAGGTTCATAGTTTTCTGGGGTTGGCTGGCTATTATCGTCACTTCATCCTGGATTTCTCTAAAATAGCCAAGCCTTTGACTCGGTTGCTGCAAAAAGATATGAAGTTTGTCTGGACTTCCAAGTGGGATGCGGCTTTCCACACCCTACGAACTCTTCTAACTTCAGCTCCGGTTTTGGCACAACTGGATATCAAAAAACCTTTTGATGTGTTCTGCGATGCATCAGGTATAGGTTTAGGAGGTGTTCTTATGCAAGAGGGTAGAGTCATTGCTTATACCTCTTGCCAACTTCGGAAGCATGAAGTGAATTATCTAATGCATGACTTGGAACTCGCTGCAGTTGTTCATGCTTTAAAGGCCTAGAGACATTATTTGCTCGGTAATGCGTGCAACATCTACACAGATCATAAAAGTCTCAAGTACATCTTCACTCAACCAGAGTTGAATATGCATCAGAGAAGATGGCTCGAGTTAATCAAGGATTATAACCTCCAAGTGCACTATCACCCTGGCAAGGCAAACGTCATAGCAGATGCCTTAAGCAGGAAATCTCATTGCCACTCATTGATTGAGAGTGATGTCCATTTGTCAAAACTCCTTCATCCTGTAGTCCTTTACAACATCACTGTTAGTTGTACTCTACAGAGTCAAATTATCGAGCTATAGAAGACAGATGCAGGTGTGTTCCACATCAAGCGCAAGATGAAAGAGCAAGAAACCAAACATTTTCATGTAGATGAGAATGATGTGTTGTGGTTCAAGGATAGGTTGGTGGTTCCGAAGGATAGAGAGCTTAGAAATCAAATCATATCCGAAGCCCATTCCTTTAAATTATCTATTCATCCTGGTAGTAGCAAAATGTATCATGATTTGAAGCCTCACTTTTGGTGGACCAAAATAAAGAAAGAGATCGCCGCTTATGTGGCTAGGTGTGACACTTGTTGTCGAGTCAAAGCTATGCACATGAAAGCTGGATTGCTTCAGCCACTCTCTATTCTAGGTTGGAAATGGGAGGAGATAAGTATGGATTTTATCATTGGACTCCCTACTACTCAGAGGAATTTTAACTCCATTTGGGTGATTGTAGACCGTCTGACCAAGTCTACACACTTCATTCCTGTCCACATAGATTTCCGTTCAACTGACTATGAGGAACTATATTTTAATCAGATAGTCCGACTTCATGGGATACCTCATACTATTGTCTCTAAAAGGGGACCATAGTTCACTGCTCACTTTTGGGAGCACTTACATGGATTATTAGGAACTAAGTTAGTAAGAAGTTCTACCTATCATCCTCAAACCAATGGACAAACTGAACGAGTGAATCAAATCTTAGAAGATATGTTGAGAGCATGTGTCATCTCGGCTAAGGGTTCGTGGGAAAAATGGTTGCCCCTAGCTGAATTCTCATACAATAATAGTTATCAGGAGAGTATCAAGATGGCGCCGTTTAAAGCTTTATATGGCCAAAAGTGTAGAACCCCGTTGAATTGGGTAGAAGCCAGTGAAAGGAGATATTATGGAATTGATTTTGTTCAAGAAGCCAAAGAACAAGTCCATACTATCCAAACCCATATGGCCGCAGCTCAAGCTAGGTAGAAAAGTTATGCTAATCGACATAGAAAACCTATTGAGTTCGAAGTTGGAGACTTCGTTTATCTGAAAGTCTCACCCATGAAGAGTGTCCAACGCTTTGGTGTGAAGCGAAAGCTTGCGCCAAGATTTGTTGGTCCATTTGAAATCATTGACAAAGTGGTAAGGTGGCGTATAAGATTCAATTACCTCCTGAGATGAGTGCTATCTTCAATGTCTTTCATGTATCCCAATTGAAGAAATGTCTTTGCGTCCCTGAAGAGAGAGTTCCACTGGGGGATATCGAGTTAAAATCTGATTTGACCTTTGAAGAAAAGCCAGTTTGAGTGATTGACACTCATGAGCGAGTGACTCAGAGCCAGGTGGTCAAGTTTTACAAAGTCATGTGGAGTAATCAGGGTAATGAAAGCGATGCAACATGGGAAAGAGAAGATTATTTGAGGGACGATTATAAGGAATTCTATCAACAATGGTACGCTTGTCAAATCTCAAGATGAGATTTTTATAAGGGGGGAGGGCTGTAACACTCTAGGTGTTTGGCTTCCACATTTGCATTTGCATTTCATGAACATGAGCATCATGCATCCATTCGTGAGCTTATATTGCATGAAACATATTTTTGAAACATTGCAACATATTGTTATATTTCATGAGTGTTGATTTTATGAGATGAATAGTGTGCAACACTCAAGTGCAACATGTGCAACTCACTTTAGTGAAACATAGCTAGTTAGTACTATGCAACAAGATCATGAAACATGTGAAGCATGACTATGAAACAAATGTAACATTTTATTGGTTTTTCCTTGTTTTAGTACATACAATGCTTGATTCTTGTGTGACCAATGTATGGTGTGGCTAATAATTCTCTTAAGTAACTTAGTTACACTTAGAATGTCATTTGGAACATTGTTCATGTTGATCATGTTGCCTAATTACGATTTCAAATAGTGGTTTGACTTGTTTTGACCCCTGAACTCTTTTGTTTGACTGTTTAAAAAGTGTAGCTTAGAGTGTTTGCATGTCTGAGCAACCTAAAGAAAAGTTGTAGCAAATTTTATAAGGAACAAACTTTGTTTAGAAGCCAAGTCATGAAAATGTGCACAACATGCTCAAAAAGGGCCCACAAGTCAGTGTTGAGGGCTGATTCAACACTTAGAAAATTTTCTAAGTCTGAATTACAATTCTAGTTGATTGAGCTGACTTTGGCTTGATATAACTTGTGATCCTTTAAGAATTAGCTAATGATTTCTAAAGTATTGTTGTAGCCTTATCATAGCTCTACAACTTTCATGTATATTGTTTGCACTGATTCTTCCCGGTTTAGGAGATCAAACGCTATAAATCTTTGCTGTCAGGCTCGATCGGGTTCACTGAAACGCTGCTACAGTGTCGACAGGGTTCAGAACTCGATGGCCGCATGGATGACACCCGTCGCCGGCCGCCTGACCGCACAGGCCATGCGCCGCGGCTGTCCTGGCACTGCTGGCCACTGCTTGAGCCCACACCCATCTACCCAACCTGCTCGCCATTCCATTTCTCGTTTTTAATCGCCTTCCCCGCTCGCCGCAGCAGCGCACCACCGCTCCGCCATTGCCGAGCGAGCTCCACCATTGCCTAGCTCACTCGTCGCCACAAAAACACGACCTCTAGCTAGTCCATAGCTCCGCCATGTCCTCCTCAACCTCGTCGACCTTCCCGAGCCATCCGAGCCATAGGTGAGGGCCATTGGCCATTTTTCCGACACCGTCTCCATGGCCGCACCTCGCCGGAGTAGAGCTCACCGCGGCCAACCACCACTGAGACCCTCTCGTCCTTCCCTAGCTTTCATCTCGTCTTCTCCATCATGTGTAGTTGCTCTAGTGAAGATGTTACCGACAATGCCGGTCTGGCCGAGCCAGAACACGGCCGCGCACCGTTGTGCCATGGTCGCCGCCGGTGACCTCATGTGGCCAGCTCGCCTCCGACCACCCCTTGCCTCGCTAGCATGTGTGTTAGCTCTGCCGTACCATGTAGTAGCTCATCATTGCAGTAGGTCGAGCTATCGCAGCCAGCGCCGGCGTCTCACCGCGGCCAACAATAGGCCGAGCAAGGGAGCTTAATAGGTTCGGGGGGACTTGGAGATCACAGTCGTGTCGGTGCCATCGCCGGAGTCCTCGCCGTCGATGAGCTTCGCCGCTGCCGCGCCATCGCATGCCGTCTCCCCTATTTCCGTCTCACTGGCCAGCGGGCCCGGCTGACACGCGGGTCCCACACGTCAGTGACAGTTTAGCTGTAGGATAGTTCAAATTTGCTGATTTGAATGCTGTTTTGTGAATTTTGTATCTCCAAGTTGGTAGATACAAATGGTGTGATTCAAATTTTGGTAGAATCACAGTGAAGTCTAGTATTTAAGAAAAATATGACATGAGCACTTGAAGTGGAAATTTTAGATGAATAAAATAGGAACGTGAAATGTGTTTTTAAATGCATGCAAACTTGTTTAAATTATATCTTGAGTTTCTTTGCTCCAAAAATTATGAAATTTTGTGAGTGAGCTATTCTTGCTTAGTAGAAGCTCTGGTAAAAATTTGAGAGTCATTGCATATATGGTTTTTGAGTTATAGATTTTCCTTTTATCATTGATTGATACTTGTGTGAATTTTTGTAAATTATCTAGAAATCCTATGACCATGAAATTTTGTGGGGAGTATCCTAGTACCTTATGGATGCTAGAAAAAATATGAAATCTTTTGCTTAGCACTTTTCACTAAGGTTTCCTAATTATGTCATTTTAAGCCATTATGCCTTATCATTTTTGTGTAGGCTGTTATACTTGCTCAAATGGTGTGAAATTTTTATAGTGGTCTACTTAAAGCATGTAGTACCTACTGTAATGTTTGTAGATTTAATGGTGTATTTTTCATATATATTTACCATTTCCCCTAATTAATTAGATAAATTAAGAAAGGTATTAAAAGAAATGATTTGGTGATGAACACCTTACTTTCTGGTGTTCTTGTGATATGTGTAATGAGTGAGTAAAGTTAGTTTTGTCCAATTATGTGTTTACATCATAAGTTAATAATTATTTTGTTTGCCTTATGTCCTTCTGGACAGTTCTGGGGACTTTATAAAGTTCCCCATGATAATTTGGTTTTCTGGCAATGTGGTGAATACAAAAGTTGTAGATCACTGATGTATCTAGCTCCTATCAAAATTTGGTGGCATTTGGCCTAGTAATTTAGGAACTACAACTGTTCAAAGTTAGGTTCCAGTTTTGCCTACTCTCTGTCTTGTGAAGACATATTTCTGTTGATTAAAGTATTTGACCTGGTAAAGGTTGGAATCATGCTTTGAGGTCTAAACATGAATTGTAGACAATTTCATAAGCTTTACAGATTGTATTGTTGCATGTCATTTGGGTCTCTAAATCTCCAGTTATGACTAGTTTACTGTACCACTATATAGTTCCTATTTTGCTGAAATACAGATGCTTGTGTGTATGCTTTGTTGCAATGTTCTTGTTGATTCTTTAGGGGCTAGCCTAACTTGAGAACATGCTTAGGTGCAGGTGCTAGGTCATTAACTGAAGATGGGCATTTATACATTAGGTTGTATAAGCTTGGTAAGTGAAAAGTGATTTGAATAGAGCTTAAGTTGGAATATACGGACTGCAGCAATCATGTGCATTTCCCGAGCATCCCTCACTTCGTTCATGTGCATCCATGATATTTATCGTGCGCATACATGCAATAGGTGTGCCGGAGGGAGTGACGCTACTAGAGTTCAAGGGAGCCAACCAGGAGGAGGAGCCCGAGGTGTAGAAAGCCGATGAAGCAGCCATCGAGGAGGAGTTGCCCGAGTGCCCTAACCACCGTCCTTCCTCTTTTTTGAAAGGCAAGCCTCGGAGCATATTAAGCCTCCTCTGTTTTTACAAATACATTGAGTATCTTTTATTCATTGATGATGCATTAAGTATATTAATTGGTTGGAACCAATTATTGCATTATATATTCCTCCTTGTCCAGATATCGTACTAGAATCCCATTTAAGTTCAGGAATGGGTTAAATGCTTAGCCATGCTTAGTGTGGTAGAAGTCAGGTGATTTCCTGTCACCTGCGAGCTTTAGGATGAGGTGGATCACGGTCGGCTATATTTGCTATCATGGAAAAGAACCATATTAATAATGACTTAAGACCGGGCGGAGTCTTGTGTAGGTTTGAACATAGTGACTCCGTCTTTGTCGTTTAAGGACCGATACGATGTACGTCCTCATGTCATGTTGAACGCAGGTGTCAAACCCAATTTTAAGAACAAAAGAGGATGTATAAAAGTCTTATGTGCACCCCAGGAACGGTCGCACACATAAGTGGACAAATTGTAAATTGTACCATCACAATGTTTATTACATAGCGAATAATTATTCATCACATAGTCTCACACATAGATATAATAGCTACTAAGATAACTTGCTGGCGGAAGCTCCAACAGGGACGTCAACTGGTGAACACCAAGCCTAATACTCGTCACGGTAATCTTCAATCCAATCTTGATCTGTTACCCATCCGGGATTTTTCCAATATAAAAGATAAAGCAAGGCATAAGTACATGTCATACTTAACAAGATAACTAAGGGTTCATGAGGCTCAAATAGCTGACACTGGTTTACTGCGGTTAGCATTTAAGTCATCATCAAGTTTAGCATTTATTAACAACAAGATAGCAATAATCCCTTAACACATAATCAATGAACATGAATAATCAATATCTTAAACAATTAACATAAATGATCATCTTAACAAGTAAAAGTCATCATCTCTTATGTAAGTGTTCCAAGGCCGCTCGTATCCGTGAGCACAGGCTAGTATACCAGTTTGTTAACTCTGCGCAGAGGTGTACACTTTCACTATGAGTCATGTTTTCCAAATGAGTGGGTTAATTACTCCCAAAACACCGGAAACCATATAGAGCCACCCAAGAGCTCGTCTAACCTGGCCTAGGGTCGCAGGGTCATCAGATATAGGAACCCCCCTTCCAATACTATAAAAGGCCGCTTCCAAAGCTAGGCTCAACAGGACTAGAGGCTGTCCTATACCCAACTCGCAGACCTCTAACCTAGCTAGAAAAGGGTTTCTCAAATAACTAGAGCCAGAGCCATATAGCCCTCACAGCTGTACGTTAATCCCGGATAATCAGTTACAAGACAAGTCCTTCTATTGCTAAAAAGTCATCTTGTATATGTTTATAGCATATTCATTAATCAAGATTCAAGATCATGTTTTGTTGCACTAGCAATAGAACTACCCAATGCAAACCTCCCAAGGTGACAAGGTAACTGAGTGTTCAAAATCTAGGAATTCCTACCATAGGTAGCAAGGAAGACGCATGCATATGTATTTTAGTGAGCATCATGAATAGGACAACAAGGAAGGTCCTTAGCTATACTTGCCTTGATCAAAGTTCTCCTGAAAATCTTGCTGGTCTTGCTGGTCGTAGAAGTTCTCTTGTTCACCAACGTAAACCTCACCGTCTGAACTCGATCAACAACACCAAGCAGCAACATACAATCATCCGAGCAATCATACACGAGGCAAACAAATAGATTTAATTAGAACAGTACACCACCAGAAATAAAACAGTTTGAAAAGTGTATAAAAACATTCTACTTGTCACTACGATCATATAAACGCGAGGATCACGAAAAACGGAATTACGACGAGAAAGTTATGATTAAAACAAGTTTTCCTATTAAAGAAATAGATTAAATATAAACTCGAAATTTAAAGTTCAAAAACATGGTGAAAAACTATATGAACAGATAGATCTCGAAAAGACGAATCTAACGCAAGTTGAATGGTTCGATTTGGAGTTAGAACGAATAAGTTATGAGCAATTAAAGGTAGTGGCAAAACTGTAATTAGATGGAACTTGATTTTTGAATCTGTTAAATGAAAAATACGTTTTCCAAAAGAGAAAGCGTATTCTATGGAATCCGCTTTGGACCGCGGGTTCAACATCTAAAGAACCCAGGGGCTCTTTAGCCAAAAGGCCACCCGAAGGGGTACGGTGCGATTCGGACCGTTGGATCCAATCGAACGGACCGGATTAGATCGGGAGGGAGGGGCGGCGCTGCCGACCGGAGAAGAAGACCTCCGCGGCGGTTGCCATCGCCGGCGGCCATCAAGCTCGTCGGCGGAACTTGTTCCGGCGATTCAGTGCACCAGGAGACTCCAGACCGGTACGGATCGAACCGGGGAAGGATGGGGAGCTCACCTGACGCGAAGATGGAGACCGAAGGAACCCGAGGCGAGCGTGGGGCTGTCGACAGCGGACGGCGGCACACTGCAATGGCCGGCGAATATTAGCGAGCAAAACAGAGCGAAAAAGGAAGAGAGAAAAGGCTAGGCGGCTTCGCAGACACGACGCGAAGCTCGGTGACTTGCATACGGCGTCAAACGAGCGACGAGACGGCGGAATCGAAGGCGACGGCGGTGCTTAGGGTTGCGGCTCAGTGAGGTGCTCGAGCGAGGGCGGCGCATGCGCTAGGGCTCGGGAAAACAGATTGTGGGCGCGGAGATTCGGCCTTTATAGGGGCAGGACGTGGCGCGGGGGCCCTGGCGCGTGGACTGCGATTCGGTCGGACTTGAGTTCGACACCGAACCGGAGGAGGAAGATGAGGTGCGAGCCCCAGCTACCGGCGGCACAAGGAAGAAAGAGGCGGCTGCTGCCCGCGGCTGGGCCTTGGCCTCGGCCCAAGAAGAAAAAGGAAGGGAAGGCCGGCTACAGCGCTGGGCCAGGAGGGGAGGGAGCAGGCCTACCGGGCCAAATACCAGGCAAGGAGAAAAGGGAGGCTTTTACTTTTTTTTCTCAAGCATTTTGAATACAATTTCAAATAGATTTGAATTCCTTTTGAATTTTTGGATAAAAGCCAATCATCACAATAAAAAGTATGCACCAGCATGAATGCTCAAGCATGTATCTAACTTAGAGATTGATTTTATTTTTATAAATTTACTATTTGGCCTATGTGAAATGCTCTCATAAATAAAAATAAATCCATTTAGCCAATTTAAGTTTATTCAAATTTTAGGGTGTTACAATTCTACCCCCCTTAAGAAAATCTCGTCCTCGAGATTATGCTGTGCTTACTCAAACAACTGCGGGTATGTCTTTCTCAAATCATCTTCTCTTTCCCAAGTTGCCTCTGTTTCCGAATACCGGTTCCACTGAACCTTGCACATCCTAATTGTTCTGCTTCTTGTAACTTTCTCAGCTATATCCAAAATCTTAATTGGAAACTCCTCATATGTCAGATCATCCTTAACAGCAAGTTCCTCTAACGGTATTTGCTCCTCAGGCACACGCAAACACTTCTTAAGTTGAGAAACATGGAACACATCATGCACTCCTGATAAACTATCAGGCAATTCCAACTGATAGGCCACTTCTCCACGTCTCTTTAGAATTTTGAAAGGACCAACATACCTTGGTGCTAACTTTCCTTTCATGTTAAACCTTTTTACACTCCTCATTGGTGATACTTTTAAATAGACATAATCTCCTTCTTCAAATACCAAGTCTCTTCTTCGATTATCTGCATAGCTCTTCTGACGGGTTTGTGCCACTCTCAGATTCTCTCTAATCTTTCTTACCTGCTCTTCCGCGTTTCTAAGCACATCTGGTCCAAACACTTGACTTTCACCAGTTTGATTCCAAAATAAGGGTGTCCTGCACTTACTGCCCATACAAAGCTTCAAACGGTGACATCTTGAGACTCTGTTGATAGCTGTTGTTGTATGAGAACTCTGCATAAGACAAACTCTTATCCCAACTAGTACCATACTGCAACTGTACATGCTCTCAACATGTCTTCCAAAATCTGATTAAGTCTCTCCTGTCTGTCCATCAGTCTGAGGATGGTAGGCTGTGCTAAAATTCAACTTTGTGCCCAGCGAAGTGTGTACCTGTTTCCAAAAATGAGAGGTGAACTGCGAACCTCTATCAGACACAATCTTCTTTAGAACACCATGCAAACTCACTATCCTTTCCATGTATAGTTCTGCTAACTTTGGTCCTCTATAAGTGGTCTTGACAGGTAAGAAGTGAGCAACTTTAGTCAAACGATCCACAATCACCCATATTGAATCATAACCTCTTTGAGTACGTGGTAACCCCACTATGAAGTCCATTCCAACTTCTTCCCACTTCCACTCAGGTATCTTCATAGGTTGCAACAATCCTGCAGGTCGCTGATGCTCAGCTTTCACTCTCTGACAAGTATCACATACAGCAACATACTCAGCTACATCCTTCTTCAGACCATACCACCAATACTTCTCTTTAAGATCCAGATACATCTTAGTACTGCCAGGATGGATAGAATAAGTTGAATCATGTGCTTCACGTAGAATTGCATCATCGAATGGCTTTCACTTCAGGCACACAGATTCTTTTCCCGAACCATAGAGTCCCATTCTCATCTATGCTGAATCCCGGAGCTTTCCCAAGCGCTACATTACCTGCTATTTCCTTTAGCTTCTCATCCTCCAACTGACCCTTACTGTATCTCAAGCTCTAGTGTAGGTGTCACTTCTATCTCCATAGCATTATAAACAATGCCAAGGTTCAAATGCTGAAGCTCTTCACATAACTCCTCTGGCACAGGTGTCATCTCAAACTCATTGGCATATCTCTTCCTACTAAGAGCATCGGCCACCACGTTTGCCTTACCAGGATGATAGTGCACTTCTAGATCATAATCCTTGATTAGTTCCAACCAACGACATTGTCTTAAATTCAGATCCGACTGAGTGAATATGTACTTCAAACTCTTATGATCGGTAAAGATATCACTCTTATGCCCAATCAGATAGTGTCTCCAGATTTTTAATGCATGAATCATAGCCGCTAACTCCAAATCATGAGTAGGATAATTCAACTCATGTTTCCTCAGTTGTCTAGATGCATAAGCAACAACTCTACCCTCTTGCATAAGAACACATCCCAATCCTTGACGAGATGCATCACAATAGATAGAGAACTTCTTATTTAGATCAGGCAAAATCAACACTGGAGCTGTTGTCAATCGCTTCTTTAATTCTTCAAAGCCAGCTTGACACTTACTAGACCACTCAAACTTAGCATTCTTCTCTAACAGGGCTGTCATGGGTTTAGCAAGCTTGGAGAAACCTTCAATGAATCTTTGATAATAACCCGCTAAACCAAGAAAGCTACGGATCTCACTTACATCAGTAGGTGGCTTCCAATTCAGTACATCCTTCACCTTGCCTGGGTCCACTGCTATACCACCATTAGAAACAACATGTCCAAGAAAAGAGACTTCTCTTAACCAGAATTCACACTTACTATGCTTAGCATATAACTTATGCTCTCTAAGCTTCTGCAGCACCAATCTCAGATGTTCAGCATGATCATCTTCAGTCTTAGAGAATACCAATATATCGTCAATGAATACTACCACAAACTTATCAAGATACTCCATAAACACCTTATTCATCATGTACATAAAGTAGGCAGGTGCATTGGTCAAACCAAACGACATGACTGTATACTCATATAACCCATACCTGGTAGTAAAAGCTGTTTTTGGTATATCAGTATTCCGAATCTTCAACTGATGATATCCAGAACGTAGATCAATCTTAGAAAACACACAAGCACCTCTCAACTGATCAAACAAGTCATCAATTCTAGGCAACGGGTACTTGTTCTTGATAGTTACCTCATTAAGAGATCGATAATCCACACACATACGCTGTGTTCCATCCTTCTTGTCAACAAAGATCACAGGCGCTCCCCAAGGTGATGCACTAGGACGTATGAAACCTTTCTCTGACAATTCTTTCAATTGTTTCTTAAGTTCTTCTAATTCATTAACCCCCATTCTATATGGTCTCTTAGCTATAGGTGCAGTACCCGGTAATAATTCAATTATAAACTCAATATCACGGTCGGGTGGCATACCTGGCAAATCATCGGGGAAGACATCTGGGAATTCCTCCACAACACGATCCTGGGGATTAGCATCATCATCTAGTTGATTCACTGTAGCTGTTGGTGGTGGTTGCACTGTCACGCCAACACTGATTCGTTCTCCCTTTGGTGTTGTCACTACCACAACTCTCTCCTGACACTGAATCATAGCTCGGTGTTCTTTCATCCAATCCATACCCAGAATCACATCGATCCCAAAAGTTCTCAACACGATAGGACTGACTGTGAAGTCTACCCCCCTTAAGGTAAGACTTGCTGAAGGACAATAATGTGCAGCTGGTATTGATCCCCCCGGTGAATTTACTAGCATTTGAGTCTTCATTGCAATTAAAGGTATGCTATGTGTTCTAACAAATGCTTGAGAAATAAAAGAATGCGAAGCTCCAGAGTCAAAAAGAACATTGGCGGGGATAGAGTTGATGTTGAACGTACCCATCATAACTTCTGGTGCTCCATCCACAGTATCCGGCGCCACATGGTTCACTCTTCCAGTGTTGTACGCGGGCTTCTGATTGCTATTCTGCCTCTGAGGTGTCTGTTGATTCGGCTTCTGAGGGCAATGGTTAGCGTAGTGTCCCACATCTCCACACCGAAAAACACCTATTGGGAGTACTAGGTGCACTGCTCTTCATCGGGGTGTTGTTGGGCGTTCCCTGGCGTGGAGTCTGATTGCCCATTTGCTGCGGTGTACGCTGGTTCCAATTCTGCTGTTGGTTCTGAGAGCGTTGTGGAAACTGACCACTGGTTCCACTGACTGACTGGACCTTGGTACCTCTGCTGATTATTGTAGCGCGGGCGTGTGTTGCTTCCAGAGGCCTGTCCTTTCATCTTTCTCTTCCTGTCCCTCTCCAATCGCATATTGTCAAGTACAATGGCGCGATTCACCAACTGCTGGAAATTAGCATATGTGTTACCAGCCAACTGCAACCTGAGATCATAGTAGATTCCCTTGAGGAAGAGACGTTGCTTATCGGCATCCTCCCTCACGTCATTAGGAGCATAGCGAGCCAACTGAGCAAACTTGTCGTGATACTCACTGACAGACTATAGAACCCATCCTGAGAGACCTGAATTCCTCCTGCTTGAGCTCTATCAAACCATCTGGAATATGGTGTGCCTTGAAATCCCTCACAAATTCTAGCCAAGTGATGGCAGGAGCATTGTTGGGACGAGCAGACTGATATGACTCCCACCAGGTCTGAGCTGCTCCCTGAAGCTGTCCCGATGCATACAACACCTTTTGTTGATCATCACACTGAGCGATGTTGAGTTGTTTCTCCACTGCGCGTAGCCAATCATCCGCCTCCAAGGGGTCAGCGGCATGAGAGAAAACTGGAGGATGTCCTTGCATGAATTCCCTCCGCTTGTCTCTTGGTGGTGGAGGTGCTGGTGCTCCCATAGGTTGGTTCTGAAAGAACTGCATCATGGACTGCATGAACTGTCCTTGCATCGCCAACACATCTGCTGCGGTCATGGGTGGTGGTGGGGGTGGTGGAGCATCTCTCCCACGTCCTCTATTTCCTCCACGGCCAGACATCTGCAATCCAACACGAAACATCACCAATATGGACGAGATAGGCAAATCTGAAAATTTCTGGACGTGATGCAGAATCAGCAGGTCAGAAAAACTGCCATAACTCGAGTTCCAGATATCCAATTAAGAGGATCTTTATACGGTTGGAAAGCTTAAGAAATTATCTACAACTTTCATTTAGACCATATTTTCTGATTCTGGCGTTACTTTAATCAAAAACAGGCCACAACAGAAACTGTTCTCAGATTCCAGACAGCACAGAGACTTCAGCTTGCAACAGTTATCATTTTTAATCCAGAACCGATAATGAGGTGGTTCTTGCGGCATTGGAAAGATACAGAGGTCTATTTATTCCCACAAAAATTTCATGACCATTGCTCGAACAGGTAAAAAGTTATAACCAGAACATCACAGACTGTTCCAGAAAACAGCAAGCACAGAGACAGGATAGACTAACCCAAACCATATATTATAGCACTTTTAACCTTAATATTTTTAACTAAGGAACTCGTGGACATGCCCACAAAGTTCCAGCACTCAACACAAAGATCCAAATCACACATAAATCACAATAATAATTCAGCAAGCACACCAATAGTTCACAAACACTTAAAAGACTCGAATCGACTCACGATACTAAAACGTGTCTATTACAATGGTTTCATAAACTTAAGGGGCGGCGTTCTTCTTGGTGGAGGGCTCATCTAACTTCTCAAACAGCTTGGGACGGCCTAATTCAGCGTTAAGGCCATCAATCTCTTTCTGGTATTCTTTGATCATATCTTGTGCCTTCTTCAACTCTCCTTCTAACGCTCCCACCTTATTTGTAAGTTCCCGGTTTAACTCCACGGTGGCCTCAAGAGTCTTCGTTCCTTTTACCACGACCTCTATGGTCCAACTATTTTCCTTCGGAAGATAGCATGGATAATACAAAAGTCCATCGTCCTTCTTATCATCAGAGAGACGGCCACGGTAGTAGGCAAGTGCAATGGAAGCAGCATCCTCCATGCTTCTTTCCGCGGTAGCTCGACTTACACGGTGGGTGACAACTGCATCTATCCTACGAGTATTCGGAGTCCTGATCAGCAACCGAGTATCCCAAGATGAACCAATCAGAGGGTGACTGTGCTCCGTAGTGTGATACTCCAGAGTGGCTTGCAAGTCTGGATAATAATACTCCAACATCAATGTCAGCAAGTCATGATAGAAGGCATTGTCATCCGGCTTCTTGATGCTTGACTTGTCAGTCCAACCCATGCGAGGCAGTGGCTGGAGTACTTCATCTTCATCATCGTTGGTCAAGTCAATGGCCTCCACACATGCTGGGGATTGAGCTATCGGAGTTGAAGAAGAATGGACCTCCTCTCCAACCTCAATCTTCCAGTTTTTCCTCTGGACGTCCTCTCTAGGCTCCATTGGCTCATACATAGCACGCTGTGGTTGAAAGCATCCAACGTACAAGCGGGCAGACTTGCGGTCACGTGTCATCTATAGAAGTTTCAAATTAATTAGATTAGAATCAATTGATTTTATAATAGAATAAGACAAAATAAGCACAAAAACTTAGCAAATAGCAAGATCGAGGTGGAAAGCATGAAACAAGTGAAGCAAAGGAAGCTAAAAACGACCATTCTAACTAGGCTTGCGTCCTACAGTCAACAATGCTCTGATACCAATCTGTCACACCCAATTTTAAGAACAAAAGAGGATGTATAAAAGTCTTATGTGCACCCCAGGAACGGTCGCACACATAAGTGGACAAATTGTAAATTGTACCATCACAATGTTTATTACATAGCGAATAATTATTCATCACATAGTCTCACACATAGATATAATAGCTACTAAGATAACTCGCTGGCGGAAGCTCCAATAGGGACGTCAACTGGTGAACACCAAGCCTAATACTCGTCACGGTAATCTTCAATCCAATCTTGATCCGTTACCTATTCGGGATTTTTCCAATATAAAAGATAAAGCAAGGCATAAGTACATGTCGTACTTAACAAGATAACTAAGGGTTCATGAGGCTCAAATAGCTGACACTGGTTTACTACGGTTAGCATTTAAGTCATCATCAAGTTTAGCATTTATTAACAACAAGATAGCAATAATCCCTTAACACATAATCAATGAACATGAATAATCAATATCTTAAACAATTAACATAAATGATCATCTTAACAAGTAAAAGTCATCATCTCTTATGTAAGTGTTCCAAGGCCGCTCGTATCCGTGAGCACGGCTAGTATACCAGTTTGTTAACTCTGCGCAGAGGTGTACACTTTCACTGTGAGTCATGTTTTCCAAATGAGTGGGTTAATTACTCCCAAAACACCTGGAAACCATATAGAGCCACCCAAGAGCTCGTCTAACCTGGCCAGGGTCGCAGGGTCATCAGATATAGGAACCCCCCTTCCAATACTATAAAAGGCCGCTTCCAAAGCTAGGCTCAACAGGACAGAGGCTGTCCTATACCCAACTCGCAGACCTCTAACCAGCTAGAAAAGGGTTTCTCAAATAACTAGAGCCAGAGCCATATAGCCCTCACAGCTGTACGTTAATCCCGGATAATCAGTTACAAGACAAGTCCTTCTATTGCTAAAAAGTCATCTTGTATATGTTTATAGCATATTCATTAATCAAGATTCAAGATCATGTTTTGTTGCACTAGCAATAGAACTACCCAATGCAAACCTCCCAAGGTGACAAGGTAACTGAGTGTTCAAAATCTAGGAATTCCTACCATAGGTAGCAAGGAAGACGCATGCATATGTATTTTAGTGAGCATCATGAATAGGACAACAAGGAAGGTCCTTAGCTATACTTGCCTTGATCAAAGTTCTCCTGAAAATCTTGCTGGTCTTGCTGGTCGTAGAAGTTCTCTTGTTCACCAACGTAAACCTCACCGTCTGAACTCGATCAACAACACCAAGCAGCAACATACAATCATCCGAGCAATCATACACGAGGCAAACAAATAGATTTAATTAGAACAGTACACCACCAGAAATAAAACAGTTTGAAAAGTGTATAAAAACATTCTACTTGTCACTACGATCATATAAACGCGAGGATCACGAAAAACGGAATTACGACGAGAAAGTTATGATTAAAACAAGTTTTCCTATTAAAGAAATAGATTAAATATAAACTCAAAATTTAAAGTTCAAAAACATGGTGAAAAACTATATGAACAGATAGATCTCGAAAAGACGAATCTAACGCAAGTTGAATGGTTCGATTTGGAGTTAGAACGAATAAGTTATGAGCAATTAAAGGTAGTGGCAAAACTGTAATTAGATGGAACTTGATTTTTGAATCTATTAAATGAAAAATACGTTTTCCAACAGAGAAAACGTGTTCTATGGAATCCGCTTTGGACCGCGGGTTCAACATCTAAAGAACCCAGGGGCTCTTTAGCCAAAAGGCCACCCGAAGGGGTACGGTGCGATTTGGACCATTGGATCCAATCCGAACGGACCGGATTAGATCGGGAGGGAGGGGCGGCGCTGCCGACCGGAGAAGAAGACCTCCGCGGCGGTTGCCATCGCCGGCGGCCATCAAGCTCATCGGCGGAACTTGTTTCGGTGATTCAGTGCACCAGGAGACTCCAGACCGGTACGGATCGAACCGGGGAAGGATGGGGAGCTCACCTGACGTGAAGATGGAGACCGAAGGAACTCGAGGTGAGCGTGGGGCTGTCGACAGCGAACGGCGGCACACTGCAATGGCCGGCGAATATTAGCGAGCAAAACAGAGCGAAAAAGGAAGAGAGAAAAGGCTAGGCGGCTTCGTAGACACGACGCGAAGCTCGGTGACTTGCATACGGCATCAAACGAGCGACGAGACGGCAGAATCAAAGGCGACGGCGGCGCTTGGGGTTGTGGCTCGCGAGGTGCTCGAGCGAGGGCGACGCATGCGCTAGGGCTCAGGAAAACAGATTGTTGGCGTGGAGATTCGGCCTTTATAGGGGCAGGACGTGGCGCGGGCGCCCTGGCGCGTGGACTGCGATTCGGTCGGACTTGAGTTCGACACCGAACCGGAGGAGGAAGATGAGGTGCGGGCCCTAGCTGCCGGCGGCACAAGGAAGAAAGAGGCGGCTGCTGCCCGCGGCTGGGCCTTGGCCTCGGCCCAAGAAGAAAAAGGAAGGGAAGGCCGGCTACAGCGCTGGGCCAGGAGGGGAGGGAGCAGGCCTACCGGGCCAAATACCAGGCAAGGAGAAAAGGGAGGCTTTTACTTTTTTTTCTCAAGCATTTTGAATACAATTTCAAATAGATTTGAATTCCTTTTGAATTTTTGGATAAAAGCCAATCATCACAATAAAAAGTATGCACCAGCATGAATGCTCAAGCATGTATCTAACTTAGAGATTGATTTTATTTTTATAAATTTACTATTTGGCCTATGTGAAATGCTCTCATAAATAAAAATAAATCCATTTAGCCAATTTAAGTTTATTCAAATTTTAGGGTGTTATAGCAGCCTAACACTTAGCTGGTCGGATAAGTCGTTCCGACCGCAAAGCCGAGTATCTCAACTCAGGCTAGGATCTGTGGGGGTTGGATGCATTTTGGAGGTAGTAAGGATGTGCGGAGAGCCATTGGCATAAGTCCAAGGGGAGTCAGGTGCTTAAAATCCTATACTTCTTGGCAGAGTGGTTCTCTGAGAATGCAGGGCGGCCCGAACCCACGTCTTTTCTTTTATTTTTCTCCTAAGTTGTACCAAAGATGACTCATTTGCGACCCTGACGGGGGAAGCAGGGTTTGTGTTTAGGAATACCCCTCCAGCTGGATAGGAATCGATTCGAATCACCGTCTCTCCCAGATAGTGAGAACTTGACTGAGCAGCGGCAACGTAGATTCAATTAATTTAACGATATGGTTAAATGGATGATGATGATAATGTTGCCACGATTTATACCTGATATGGTTATTAATGTTTGCATCTTAATCAAATGATTACTTAGTATAGGTGCTAATATAGATGACAGGTTAATGGCTAAAAGTCACTGCTAGTTCAGGTTAAGAGTTGATCATTATTACTTATGCTTTTTCGCAAAAAGAAGGTGTTAGCCAGATTCACTAAATTAAGCTATGCATAATCCTTGGTCTCATTTGTTTTGGTTTTCGATGGGTAAGTCTAGCTGAGTACATTCTCGTACTCAGGGTTTATTCCCTCTTGTTGCAGATGACCTTCTATATCAGGGATTCTGTAAGTATTGTCTCCACCTGGCGGGTGATGAAGACTAGATCATGGGCATGATCTCTGTTTCTCTTATCAGAATGCTTTTGCGGGTTGTGATCGGCGAACCAGTATTTATATTTGAACTCGGGTGTGTAAGTTAAACTATTTGCTTCCGCGCACTTTACAAGACTTGTTTTGTAATAACGATGACTCTGAGGTGTTGTAACCTATTTGCAACCGTCTACGAAATGTTGTAACATATTATATGTTATGTTGAATTACTGTGATCTTGGTTGTATGCAAGTTGGTTTGAAATCCTTCGAGATTTCAGTTGACTACCGGGTTTATATGGGCTCAAGTGTGAGAATTTGATCGTTTCGGTGATTGTTTTTGTACTTATGCTCTTATAAATTGGTCGGTTCTGTGACAGGAATGGTACTTGGATCTAGACTTGGTTAGGCATTCGAGCGAGGCTCGGATTGCACTTGTTCCGCCTATGTTGATTGAGGACCGTCCGATGCTATGGATGTAGTCAGGTCACAAACTTATTATCCTGAGCACATTCTTGCTTATGGGAGCAGGAAGGCTCGTTATGCTCTTGTCGTGGGTTTTAGCTCTTTCCGGACCGACTAATTGGAGGCGAGGAAAGGTGGAGGTCTAAGCACCATATTGAGACCTGGGTCTCAAGTGTGGGGGCTTAGAGTCCAAGTTTAGACGAGGACCTAGACCTCTTGATAGGAGTGGAATGGGTTGGTCTTGTTTGTGCCTAGGGTACAAACGGGGTGTGTGTTTCGGGGTACCCAGCTAGGATACATTGGTTCGCGAATCGCCATTTCTGTGAGACGGTATGACTTGACTATGGCTAGCATCATAGTAAGAACTAGAATATGAAATATGGTAAAATGGTTCTGATTGCTCACCACCTACTTGAAAGTAGCATAGGTGCTTACATAGAATGGTTAGTTAATGAACTAATAATGACTACTAATAAAATTAAATATAAGGACGCACGTTTAGTAATGCTTCCTGTAGATGCAATAACCCACAAGCCAGATAGCCTTGCATATCCTTGGAGTCTTTTATTTTCCTCCTATTGGGTAAGTCTTGTTGAGTACAATCGAGTACTCAAGGTTTTATTCCCCTGTTGCAGGTGACCGATAGATGGTAGAAGGCTTTTGTGTGTGGAAACCTCTTGGCGGGCTTAGCGAGGATTTTCTTATGTTGCTGACGTAGAGTTTATTCAAAATTTTCACAAAATGTTTATTGGGGACCAAATACCAGGGGTACCTAAAGAGGAGGAGCTAATAACCATCAAACGTTGATGCTTCCGAACAGACAAGAACACAACTACACTTTTTGCCCAACGACCGAAGGTTGGCTCCACCTCGCCTGACCCTTGAGGGCTAGCTCCACCTCGTCTGACCCTCGAGGGCTAGACTCCGCCTCGCCTGATGTATGGGGGTAGACTCTGCCTCGCCCGACGATTGAGGGCTGGCATCACCTCGCCCGACATCTAGGAGTAGGCTCCATCTCGCCCGACGTCTGAGGGCTGGCTCTGCCTCGCCTGATGTTTGTGAGCAGACTCTGCCTCGCCTGATGTCTGAGGGCTGGTTCCACCTCGCCCGATGTCTAGGGGCAGACTCCACCTTGCCCAACGACCGAGGGCTAGCTCCACCTCACTCGATGTCTGGGAGCAGGCTCCGCCTTGCCCGACATTTGAGGGCTGGCTCCGCCTCGCCTGATGTCTAGGGGCAGACTCCACCTCGCTCGATGAGTGAGGGTTGGCTCTGCCTCGCCCAACGTCTGGGAGCAAGCTCCGCCTTGCTCGATGTCCGAGGGCTAGCTCCGCCTCGCTCGATGTCCGAGGGTAGGCTCCACCTCGCCTGATGTCTAGGGGCTAGGATCCACCTTGCCCGATGTCTAGGGGCAGAATTCGCCTCTCTCAACATCTTAGGGCGGACTCCACCTCACCCAACGTCTAGGGGCAGACTCTGCCTCACCATAATTATGCGCACAGATAACGTAGGACACTCAAGTCAACCGCAATACCAAGGACCATACCCTGCACGCCTACAGGAAAGTACCATCAAGATATGACCAGACGTGCGCTTCAAGCCCTTCCAGGCATGTTAAAGCCCAAATAGTGTTGTGGGTGCCGACATTTATCCTACAGTGTTATGGGCGCCGGCATTTGCCCTCGAACACGAATCCTAACAGAAACATACGACAAGCCACTATGGTCTAAGAAAGAAACTCATGTCATCTACAGTAAGGAACATAGGGCCTCTACGCCGTCTGCTCCCCATAGGGTCGCGGCTCGGCACCCTAGTGTGTTGCGCCGCCCACCAGGGGCAGGACGAGATGTGACCACTTGCTGAACAAAGGCTAGAGTATGGCTCTATTAGGATCAGCGAAGTGCTATCCTATGGCACCATCTAGTCGTGTCAGTGGGACAGGCACAAAGGAAAAGGAAGACCCGACACCTTCGAAGGACCTTCTCTGCCTCTGGTTTTTCCTCTTTCTCCTATCTATAATCCCTGCCCCTCCTTCATCTATAAAAGGGAGGGTAGGGCACCCCACTAAAGGGATGGATCAATTCAACACACCATGCACCACATAACACATAGCTGAGCAGCAATCGAGCTCTCAGCGTCTTTTCAACCTTTCCATCAGAGACTTGGGACATGTTCCCTCTCTCGACCATTTATACCCCCTACTACAAACCTTTCAGTGCTAATAGCACGAGCAGCAGTAGCAAACTAGATGTAGGGACATTCTACCTGAACCAGTATAAACCTTGTGTCCTTTAGCATACCATCTGGGCCTAATGCGCAACAAATACAAATTTATTAGTTGGTGTTTACTCGAAACACCGACAATGTTTTTGCAAAGGAAAAGACTTACAGCCTGTTATCATTCCATGTATATAAATGTTCCTCATGTTAGCGCTTAAACTTATCGTTATATACATTTCCGCTGAAAACTCTGATAACATTGTTATTTTCTGCTGTTATAATCAATTGAGGTAATATTCTGCTACTGTAATTAAGTGATGTAAGAAATGGCTTAAAAATGTTGTAAGCTTTATCATCTCATTTATGATCCTGATGGAAAAGCATGGATTTTTGAGTTCTCCCTTAGGGTGTGCTCGATAGAACAACACGATTTAGTGCACTCTCTTGGGTACTTAGTGTCTAATGGAGGATAAGTACCCTTAAGAGGGCATTAGATTAGACGGTTCTGCCACAGGTGGTATCAGAGCATAAATAAGGACATAAAGCTTCAAAACCCTTTTCTAAATTAAAAATTTGATAACCTATTTTTCCAAAAAGTTAGGGCGTTTGCATACGAAGTATATAAGTAGCTAGGGCATTTGCATACGAAGTATATAAGTAGCCTTATTGTTATGATTAGGTATTCAGAATAGGTTTAACTAGGCTTTCTTCGGAGAGCTAATTCTTGCACAGTATACGATCTTTAAGTCCAGTCGCATTGGTATTGCCTAGTTGTCGTGCCAGTATTGTTTGCAAGTGCGCCATTATTAGGTGTCACGCGCGTCGAATTGTGCATGGCCAACCAGTCCTTGTTCGGGAGTTACTGCTGTACTGTGGCTTCGTATTTCGTGTTCACCTATGGTTTAAGCCACTGAGGTTCATGTTTCCCATACCCTTTTTCTGCACTCTTGTCGGATCCTGGCCCTATAGTCGTACTAGTCATTAATGGCCTCAGACACTGCTTGCCTTAAGCGCACTAAAAATTCTAGCTGGTTTATTTGTAGTTACCCCACATAGAAACTAAAGGTGGACTATGCCTAGAACCACTGACTGCTCTGCCATTACAAAAGGGCCTAGCCAATGGTACCACCACTCGGTGCACTCTAACTCACCTAGCCCTTCCTCTTAAGCAAGCTTTTCGCTCAATCCTCCTGTGCAACCACCCATTAGGATGGTAGGAGCCTAGGTTAGCAGTTACTGTCTGAACACTAAGGGTTTTCCTAAAATCCTATATGCCACCCTACAAAAACTCAGAGTCAAAGATCAGTCCCAAGTATGAGGGCCGTGAGTATGCAACACATGACACTAAGCGGTGTGAAGTTACCGTCTATATTGGGGAGAGTGAGGAGTTCACCAACATCACTGAGGTCTAGAATGTGACCACAATTGGGTTTCACTTCATCGACACCTACCAGATTATGGCCCGCAAAGCCTTGTGGCACCTTTGCCAGATCTATGAAGAGCTCATTGCTCATACCCCCATGAGGTTCTTTCCACCTATGGAAAAAGAATCAACGGGTATGGAGGGCTCGCATGGAGGCTTTGCAAGGGCAAGATGTGCAAGAAGACAGTCCAACTGTGGTGCACTTAACCATGTACTTGCTCACTCTAGACGAGCAGTATGATTAGGCAAGCCTTGGAGCTGAGGAAGTGCCTCCGATGAGCCAAGGAAGCTGAGATCTTCTCCAGGATGCTCCAGGTGTAGCTCGCTGAAGCGCATGCCAGTGTGGCAGCCATAGAGAGTTGTGAGACTGCCATGTTGGAAGCCCTAAAGGAGGCCGAAGATTGGCATGCCCATCAACTAGAAGAGGCCTACCTTGTCACTAGGGCTAAGCATATAATGCTAATTGCTGAAAGGCAGGATCCCTTGATCTTGGAGGGAATCCCTGTCCACCCACCGGAAAGAAGGAGAACCAGTGTTGTAGTACCGCAAGCACCCCCACCCTTAGAAGTGTTAGAAGTAGCGTCCTTGCTTCGCCTCACTTAGCCACTACCAAGAGAGGAGGCAGATCCATAGCCAGGGCGGTAAAAGAATCCACTGAGCCTAGGAATGAAGATGTGTAGTCTAACAAAGTAGATTAGTTGTCTTGGAAAGATGTACCCATAGTTAATGGTGTCTTTCATCGATGTCCTCCAGTATTGTAATCTTTCCGTTGTATTTTGTCCGTAGTTGTTGAGATCATCTAGTCATAGGGAAGGTGAACGATGTGTCAAGAATAGGAGAGTGAGTGCTTGTATGTTGTACCAGTATAAGGACATTTGGAATGTGCATTTTATTTATTTCATTGTGTTTATTGCGTCCATTTACCCTTAGGTTCCGTTAGACGTGCTTAGGGTTCTCGAGATGATGTCTGGTGGTTACAAGAAAAGCAACCATTTAGATGCCAGTAGACCAGCCATGATTGGATAACATAGGACACTATATCGACTAATTGTGGATGTCCCAGTAGAACACTTGAATCTCTTAAATCAAGTCTGTTATGGGATTTGAATTCCTTGTCCCTTGTTGTGGAAGGAACCCTTGTTGTCCGAATCTTCCCTTACAATACTCCTCTGATTCTGTGGTCTATGACCCCACCACCTTTATTGCATGTAAGTTGGTAACAGTTGCCTAGTTAATAGCTTATGGTGCCATGATGAAACCGAGGGCCCCTATGGAACAGCTGCCACATGGTGACGCCGCTCGGCATGCACTGGTATTGAGGTTATTGACCAAGCATATTTACCATGTTACACCGCCATACTGCTCTAGATATAAAATATTCTTCTTGGAAATATTCAGGTGTTCAAATGGGAAATCCACAATGGGTTGATAAAATAGTGTTCCCTCAAAGTAAACAACAGAATGTGGTTTTGGAGGAAGCATGTATGTCACGATTTCATGTTGGCGCATATTGTGGTCAAGGAAGGGAAGGAAAAGAAAAGCAATAAGGAAAATTTAGCCATGGGTAGTCGGGAGTGATTGGAAAAGCCTGAGTGGACATCATGTCCCAAGCCCTGTGTCCCGCTCGACCACACTATGCACGCCGATCACTATTGTCGCATGCCCTATGGACACTGTTAGTGTCAGGGTCCACTAGTACCCCCATTCTCGTGTGACCACTGACATTATGCCTGCATCCACCGTACTCATGCACTGTGCGCTTCCCCTTTTCCTAGCACCCTATTGGCTCTCGATCCCTGCCCTCGCTCCTATACTAGGACCCCCCCTTTCCCCTCTCTTTTTCTTCTTTTGGGGACACGGCCGCCCACACGCCTTCCTCATCAAGCGAACCCCTCTCCTCTCCTTTATCCTCCCTCCGCTCAAGCTCGTGTAGGGAGCGCACCATGGCTGACTTTTTCCCCACCTCATGCACCATCAGTGTCTCCCATCCATGTTCGCCTCCATTTCTTGGTGTGCTACACCACCACCTCTGTCCACCCACTATAAGATGCCCTTGCTTGAATCCTAAAGCAGAGCTCGTAGAGTAGATCCTTCCGTCCGTGTAAGTTGGAGTCACTCAAGAAGTAACTAAGGCGAGAAGAAGCAGTCAGGAGATAGAGCTAGAGATCCAGTCATCACTCGTGAAATGAGGGTCGCTAGTCAGAGGTGATTGCGTAATTTGAGAAGAAGGGATCTAGTTTTGTCAAGGAAGTTCAAGTCCAACTCTGGTTAGTTTAAGTCTTAGGGTTCACAATGATTGATTTCTCACCCTCGTGCTTCTAGATCTGATGGTCATATGCCATGTTTTGGTTAATCATTATCTTGCTATTTCTCCATTGTCCTCGTCTGCTAGACTTCTAGATTAAGCCTTGGTTGTGCTAGGTTGCTCTTAATCGTGTATCTCTAAATCTCTGTGTGATTTAGTATTCGAAGTCAGTGTAATCTTCCATGTAATTTCTGATCTGCGAAGTGTAATCATATTTTCCCTTTTCGATTCTGCTTCGAATCTCAGGACTGAGATTTTGTTTAAGGGGGGTAGAGCTATAACACCCTCATTGTTATGTCCCTAAACAAACTACTAAATCATGTCATGAGCATCATAGTTTATGTAATAATGCATGTGATAGATGGTGTTGATAAATTTCTTGTAGCCTAAAATGACCAATAAAAATGTTAAATAGAAATTATTCAATAACTCATGTTATGTCAAGTAGGGTGGAAAACCAATTTTTATTGAGCAAAAGTATTATAGAACATGTGTGGGACACCTAAATAAGGTTTGAAGTACAAACTTTATAGATGACAATGCAACTCTTGCTATAGAAAAAATATGACTAGCTAGTATTTCTAATGGCTTGGAAATGGAACTTGAAGTCAAATTCAGCTCAAGACTTGGAAGAAATTTTAAGTTTGAAAACAGTGTGACAATGCCATGTTGGTGAATTAATTCTGGAAAATCTAGCTAAAGGTCAATGTTGTGTTTTGCTCCGTATGGTAGACTGATGTATCCTCGTTAGTATGGTCGGGGTAGTTTAGCTTCAACTGTGTTAGGTTAGTTTTTAGACGCGCTTTAAAATGCATGCACGTCACCTAGGGTAGTCGTTCGGACTGTGCGCGGTCACCGTGTTTGGGTGTGTAGTGTCACGCGTGGGTGCTCGTGCCATCGCACGCGCGTACCGTGCATGACATTGTTGGTGGCGGTCTCATCGCCACCCGCGCTATGCATCAGCCTGGCCGAGCCGCGCCCTGGCCTCGGGTGCACACGAGCGTTACACCGGTGCAGCTGCTGCACAGTCGCATGGAGGCATCATCGCAATACAGTTGCTGTGTGCCCCCGCAGTCACTACATGCGTGTGCCACCTGGTTCGATGAGCCACACGCGGGGATGAGCCAAGGTCATGGCCATTGTCACCGTGCCGATGTGGCAGTCGCCTTGCCCTACGTCTCACCTACCGCGAGCCCATGCCACCGCCCACCATGTCTAGGTTAATCGACCCTAGTCTTAGGGTGATGGCAATGCCTCTTTGCTCGTCCTGCCTCACTTGCCCCCGCCAACCAACACCGGTGAGCCCTGCCCGGGTCTGGCCGCTCCAATTCAAGCACATCGCGCCAAGCCCTCCACTGTTTCGTCACCTATGTGCATGTGCCCGTATTGCAGCTATCGATCGGAGCCACCATCTTAATCCGCTCGTGCTCACTCGTGTGCCTCCACGGCATGACCACAGCTTGAGCTTTGCCTTTCCACCCTCCAATTCGCCTAGCTTAGGGCTTCATAGTTTGATTCCTCGCACCAGTAGGTGGCATAATAAGTCAACTAGACACCCCATCTTCCCCATGCCTGGCCAAGCACTACTGGCCGCCAATTTGGTGTTTTTCTCACCATCGGCCAGGTGCGCCGCCGTGCTAGTGAAATTGGAGCAAGGTTTGAATGGGTTCAATTGTTTTTATCCACGAGCTCGCTTTAACCTCCTCTATCTGGTGCTCGCATGATTTTGCCAGGGCGCTTGTCGGAGACATGGTGACGCATGGGTGTCCATCCCGAAGCACCACCGCCCTGGTGGCTCGCACATGGCTAGGCCACCTTGGTACTCCTTCGCCCCAACCGTCACTGCAGCACTAATTCTGGTGCGCTATTGGTGCTTACCCGCTATCTCTACCACCCTGATAGAACCTTAGGCCGATGAAACAGTCACGCCGCCACCGCGGATAGCCGCTCGCCACTGCAGCCCACGACAGTGCGCCTCCGAGTCCCTAACCACCACCCATCCTTGCATGTTTAGCTGTAGATGGTGGTCGGCCCCTTACTCCCATTGTATCCCGCCTAGGTTGCCCGACGTAACCGCCTTATGCCATCGGCCACCATGTCGACGCTCGCGGGGATCCGCAGGGACCTCCCCATGAAAGCATCGAGGGTTTGGTTGCAATATTACTGATGGTAGGAATAATGCGCATAGTAGTCATATTATTATCTAAAAGCACGGGGGCTTTTCTACAAAGCTACCATCGCGCACGGGCCTCCCGACCTTGGGCCATGTTGGGCCATCGCGACCCGTGCGAGGCCGCGCCCGTGCTGGGCCGCTGGGCTGTCGGGCCAGAATGGGTTGCCGTCGGCCCTTTTTTCTAATGCATTTTTAATTTAGTTTCTAAGGTAAACTTGTAAATTCAGTATAAAATTGTGTAGTTAACCAAAAATTATGAAACCAATTTTGTTCAGTTCCTAAAATCATGATCTATCTGCTAGTATATTTTGTTCACACAGTTTTATAATATTTTTGCAAAGGAAAAGACTTACAGTCTATTATCATTCCATGTATATAAATGTTCCTCATGTTAGCGCTTAAACTTGTCATTATATACATTTCCGCTGAAAACTCTGATAACATTGTTATTTTCCACTATTATAATCAATTGAGGTAATATTCTGCTATGGTAATTAAGTGAGGTAAGAAATGGCTTAAAATGTTGTAAGCTTTATTCTCTCATTTATGATCCTAATGGAAAACATGGATTTTTGAGTTCTCCATTGGGGTGTGCTTGACGAAATATCACGATTTAGTGCACTATCTTGGGTACTTAGTGTCTAATGGAGGATAAGTACCCTTGAGAGGCATTAGATTAGGCAGTTCTGCCATATTTATAGATCTACTCATACTTCAACGGAATCATGAAAACATGTTATAAGAGTGTAGGCACAAGCTATCGGCTAAATAGCCGATGCAGACATGATGAACAAACAAGATCATATTCTTCCTATAAACAAACCCATCAGTTGATAATGTTGTAATCTATGATTACTATCAAACGATGCATCAAAGATAGCAACTAATAAACTAAAAAGTTATTAACCAATGAATCTATCTATTGTGAAATAAGATCTCGCACTTTCAACACGTTTGACCAAGATTAAGATGAATTAGTCGATATAGAAGAATCTGACGTCAAAATCGAGATTTAATCGTGATATAATATGAGACAACAGATTAATATGATAAAAACCAATGAATTTCAATCTTGATCGGGTAAATTGGTGATATTGCTAAATCTAGTAAAATACTAAACTTAACAAGATCGATAATTGGTGATTATATTAAAAATAGTAAGCGGTCAAATGATGCAACCTTACTAATCTTAATAAAATTGATAACTAACTTATATCAAGATGTGTAAGAGATCAAACGATGCAGCCTTACAAATAATGATACAAGTCGTGACGGTACTCACAAGCAAACTGGAGATCGAAAACTGATGCAGCCTTGCTCACCAAAGAACTCGCCGAGATCTACCGTATTCCTACTCCTAAGGGGTAGCGTGGAGCCAAAAAGTAATTGTATTGGTTGTGTGATGATTGATTGATGTCCATTACAATAGCCAGGGTGTACTATTTATACCCAGAGCCTAAACACGAGTCCTAGTTGAACAAGACTATTACAAACTTGGAATAAAAGAAAACATCCTAAATTAAGATATCTTGGACTCCACCCTTTCCTTTCTATGAAGCCTGACACGTCTTTGCCTTGGCCGCTACCATCTCTTCTATCGGTAGAGTCCGAATCTAGTCTGATGATGATGTCATAGCCAATTAGCCGATTTGGATTAGCCGATTTCGCAATCATCGAGGCCTTCATAACAGATCCCTGAAACTTCGGGCTCCCACGTTCGCATTCCAAAATCTGGTTTAAACACACTATATTGAGACTGCCTCTCATTTGCACATTGAGTTGAACTTGAACATTGAGTTGGCCTTCAGCTTATGATTGCATTTCTGCATAGGCTACGCCCGGTTGAAAAGTTAGACTTGATAGTGCTTACAACCTCTTGCACTCACATGTTTTGACTAAATCTTGTGTATTGCTGCAAACTCTGATAATTTGATAAAATTTGATCAAACACAAGTTTTAGGATCATTTTTGGCATGATGAGTGACTGCTGTTTGGGGTAGTTCACCTTGTATACTCTTGTTAGCACTATATTGATTTCCTGCTTACATATTCTAAGTGCTATTTTAGTGGTGAACTCCTGCTTTGAAATGCTTAAAACTTCTTATAATTCTTAAACTTCACAACTTGTGCATATGATCAACTTGAGCATCTGCTAGCACAACAATCAATTGCTGCACACATAGAACATCACCACTTAGAGCATCTTTTCATTCTGATTGCTATACCCCTGAGCTCTTGCATTTGCTGCAATCCTGTGCATTCATATTTTGAGGGGGAGTTGCAGTTTTGGATAGCTTTCTGAGTGCATGTATCAACAAGGGGGAGTGACACACAAAGTTTCCAAGGGTGAGAAATCCACCCAAGAGGGAGAGTACCCAAGTTGAGCGTGCATTCATTTGTGAGGAACTCCATTTGTTCTAGGGGAGTTGCATTTTCAGTTTCTTTGCTTGTTGTGTTGAGCCTTTGCCTCTTTCTGGAGGACTAGCAATTTTAAGGCGTTTTGAGCTTTGTTAGTGGTGTTGAGCCCACTCTGCCTCTTCTTGCTCATTTCAAATGACCCTTGTTTTGGCTTTTCACTAGCTTTTGGTCATTTGGGTGAGCTCTCTTTTTCTTCTTCTTTCTTCTATTCTCAGCTATTTGTGTGTTGGTGTTGACAATGCACTCATCAAGGGGGAGATTGAGAACACATGGTTGATATGTGCCCATGGTGTTCAGTGTGATGAGTGATTGTTAACGGGATTCACGCTTCGGGTTGAGTGTGTTCACTAATCGTGGCGTGAGTTGGGTTGTGCAATATGTCTCTTGACTATGTTGGTGCGCAGGTGTGGAACTCGGAGGCGGTGGTCGATGGTGAGGTGAAGGTCAAGTAGAGACGGGCCATGTCGATGGACCGGGAGCAGTGAAGGATGAACGTGATGCTTGGACTGAGGGATTAGAGCGCCAGAGGACCAGCCACTGTGGCTAACACCTGGGGACATCGATAAGCACATGTGTACATGACAAGTCAAGACGGTGGTCGAACAAGTCTAGCAGAGGCTGGAGAACTTGGTAGCTCGGTGGTCGAGGACGACGGTGACACGTGTACGCAGCGCGGGGGATGCATATGGAGTACGCTACTCGTGGACGGTTTGGTGGTTTGAGCCTCAAAACCACCGATAGACGGTTTCTGGGTTTGGGCCTCAAAACCCGGGCGGAAGGTTCCGAGGAGGAACGGGGTGGCACGTGGCGTCATCGCTGAGGCTTACGTCGAGGCAAAGCTAAGTCATGAAGGGCGTGTGGCTGTCGGATTAGCAGAGCTTTGAGTTGGACCATAATACCCTTTGGGTTAGGTGGTTCGCTCAAAATATCTAGGGGCACAAGTGAAATGTGTAATAGGCCTATAAATAAGATGAGGCTGCCTCCACTCAGTCCTATCACTGTAGTTTTAGTTTCCAGTTCATCTCTCTAGGCTTTGTCTCCCTAGCCCTCTGCTGTAGTGATCCGCAGGTGATTTGAACTTGTGTTCATCTGTGTAATCCAAGATCCAGATCAAGCTTCTTGAAGGCCATAAACCCCAGCTCTTTATGGACCACCATATTGTCCATAAAGAAAGGGTTAGCAATTTTCATGTGCTTTAAGTCTGCCATATACAGAGCGAGCGATTCTGAACGAACCAAAACTCGTATACGGTCAACTAACATATACGTCCTTTTTCTGTCACGATGACCAAATAGTCTGTGATTTGGAATGGGGGTGAAACGGGTCCTCTTTGAAGAAATTCTAAGTGACTGACACTTGATGCCGGGGACGACTTGAATTGTTCTCTTTCGATATCCAATATCTGAATTCTATCTTTAGATACTCAATATATGAATTGTACATAAATTAACAAGAGGACTATAATCAATTGAATATACACGTAATTTACAACTTCTATGTTTTTTAATCGACTTACATCATGTAGCAGACATCTGACATATGAGAGCTAGAGCTGAAAAGACGTGTAACTCGATGGCAATGGAACACTGTGTGGATTGATTCGGGCAGCTGTTCATGAACACCAAAACATCTGCGTCTCAGCACTGTTATATGACTTCGCTTCAAGGCATCCCCATGAACATGATACTTTTTGCCAGACTTATTAACTATGAAGCCTGCAAAAAGTTGGTATAGGTTAATTGATTTCTCTTTAAACAGTCAATAACCGATGGTATAGAAATTTTTTTAAAAATGACAATAATTAACATTAGTATAATATATAGGCATAAACATAACTATAGCATTGCATGTAGACAACTATTAACATGAATAGTATAATATATTGGCAAAACGGAAAGCGTACCACGTAATTTGCAGAAAAATGCAACACGCATTCAGAAAATAACAGTAACGACACTCCGGATCTAAGAATTTTGACTTACCCGTGATAGTCTTCTGGTCCTGCTCCACAAAGACATTTAGTACGTCTTTATCAATAGATCGCAGAAATCTGCCACGTGTACTGACTTCTGGTGCAGGACAGAGAACACTATCAACAACCTTGTAGTTCTTGCTTGAGCCTCCAGTCTTTCTAGACCTGCAAAAGAGATGAGTTAATATATTGGCAAAAGGGAAAGTGCAGCATGTAATTTGGACAAAAGTGCAACACGCACTTTACAAAATAAGAAGTTACATATAAAGTAATGACACCCAAGACCTATTAATTCACTTACAATGGCACTCCTTTTGAAAATGATTCGCAGGGACCTTTGACATGCCTTTTTCAAAAGGTCCACGCTTGAGAACATCACTGTACTCATGGTAGTACTTGATCCTTTTGCAATAACTACTCTCAAGTTCTTGAATACTAATCAGCATAATATATTCGTTGGATCATCAACAAGTTGCTTTCAAAAGAGAGTACCCTAAAGTATGAAATATACAAGCACAAACTAAAACAGCATAGGATTCAAACAGACAACAAAATCCAGGATCAACAGGCAGTGTGTGGTGTGCAGCGGTTCGGCGCAGCCACAATGGTGCTAAATCGCTGCATGTGGCACCGTTGCTCCTATGTATGCAGGTTATGGCTAGACTGTTATGGCTAGACTGAACGACTTCTTTCCTATTTCTGAAGTGTGATATATCTGCTATTTTGTACTGATCCTACCTCATTCTTTGTCCCCATTCCCCCCTGCCTCTTTTTTGTTCACCTTACTAGATCAATGTAGGTTCTTTGATGTTTCCTGTGATACACTGAGGCTGCTTCTATGCCTGGGTTGTACAGTCAACATAGATGGTGGTCAGGATAACATGAACAGAAAACATGTCATTGTTTAAATTGTTTGCCTACCTATACCATCCCCAACTATACATACCTCAAGCTCAAGATCCCTCTTTGGTCTACTGAGAACAACTTCATGTTCTCAGTAAGCAGAACAGAGAACGAAAATGCTGAAGGTACACTCCTGGAAATGAAATTAGGAACATCAGGAGGATGCCCAAAGCAACAAGACTCTAAGAGAGTAGCACATCCTGGGCCAGCGTTTGGTAGAGAATGTGAGATGCAACCAGTTAATGCTTCTACCACCAGTAAAGGGAATGATGTGGGGACTGGTGATCATGGTATGGTCTTTGCTAATCCATTACAAAATGAAAATGAGGATCTGCGTACACACATAGTGAATTCTACAATAAAGTTGACAGAATCTTGCAACTTAAATGGTAAAATTGAAAACATGGTGCCAACGAAGAGCAAGAGTGAAACATTGGCTCTTGGGAAACCACCAGATGGCAAACGAAAGGCTCCCTGCTTATTTGGAATGCTAACACTGCATTCCAAATCACAAGCCACATATTTCAATGATTCCATATCTCCGGGCATTTGTTCGTTGGGTGCGTAGAAACAGTTCACGACTAAAACTAATACTTTGTACAGTGGTACAAATCATGCATCAGGTGAGGCTATTATGAGATAATCTATCTTGGAGCTTACTCTTCTGGTACATCTGCAAAAAGCAAAACCTATTTACCAGGGTGTTTGTGTTGAAAGTTTTACTTCATAATGCCACTAAGAAAAAAAAATAGATTCAGTCTCAATGCAAAACTGTAATAGCTTTACTCACTGTAATGCTATTTATATATTTGTTCTTACTTCTTTGTAGGCTTTGTGTCATCATCAACACACAAGGTACTATACCAGCCTGGTTTTTGCAACCAAAGGGGGTAGTCCTCGCAAACCATGGAATCATAAAACTTTATTTAACTTCATGCATATAGTACACGTGAGGCAGATAGAGCTTTATTTTCCTCCATGCAATCTTCTTTTAGTTTCTGTAATTTTACCAAGTCATTGTGCTATCCTGCATATAGAAAATTATGAAACTAATTCTTACACACACAAAAAAGCCTGAAATTTAAAACGTGCATAATGCAAAACATAACCAAAGCCTGAAATTTAAAACGTGCATAATGCAAAACATAACCTCAGTCTCTACAGTGTTTTGCCTTACGATATGTTGGATACCTTTCCGCTCGTTCCGCATTCATCATGAAGAACGACATCGTAAAAAGTTATGTCATAACTTGTACTCCGTCTGTTCCAAATTATAAGACGTTTTGTCATTTCTAGATGCATCACTTTTGCTATGCACTTATATGTACACTATGTCTAGATACATAATAAAAACAATGTATCTAGAAAAGTCAAAACGTCTTATAATTTAGAATGAAGAGAGTAGTTCTCATTATTTTATTGTGAACAGCTTAGAACTTTTCCACAGGACTCTGGTTCTCCAAACATTGCAAAATCTGAGCGGATAGTAACTTCATCTATCCAAGGAGTTTCAAGCTGCAGTGGAGGAAATAAAACTCTGAATGTGAGTGCAGAAAATTACAAGTCTTGTCCGAAAGAAACATGCACCAATAAGAAAGAATGGAGCATGTCAAAGACATCAAGCATGAACATGGATCTAGTTCTTTTTCAGATGAGCAGAATGACAAATCCAATTTCCAGTGCTCTAATTGAGTCAGCAGTATGTTTAGAGCCAAGTGACAAGTGGCTCAAACGTCTGCAACATGATATCTTAGATCATCATTTGCCTTGTTCCAAGAGATCAAAGGTTGGGGATGGCTTGCCACCGGAAGGAGCATGTACCGTCTTTGGTCAAGAGGTTAATTTTGATATTAAAAAAGCCGACGTGATCAACCAGGCAAAGGAGGTCCAGCTAAGGTATGGAAGATTGATTAACAAACAAAACCTAAAAGGCTCTCTCATTTCGGCAAAAAATCTTAACCGTTGGATAGGAAGATGGTGCCAAGGTAGTGCCCCTATTTCCCATGGTGCTTCAAATGCTGAAAAGGAAACACTGAAGTTTAATACGCCACCTGATGGTCTTGAAGGTCAGTTTCCAAGCATTGCTGCAATGGCAATGACGGGGCGAGCAATGAACAAGCTGCGACCGTGTGAACTTCAGAAAAGGGGCCCTTCGGTAGCGTGGAAGACACAGGGGTTGTGACAGTTGAGAAAGTGTGCTCATCTTTGTTCTGCGCATTAGCTATTTAGTTCTCGCCTGTCAGCAGATATCTACGGGTAAAAAGATTGCTACACTAATATAACTGTCACACTGTGACTACCATGAGTGAGAATATGTGTTTTTTAATCATGTTTGTGAAGTCATTAGCTATTTAGTCATTAGCTATTTAGTTTCTTCGTCCTTTTTTTGCCTCTTTTAATTGTAGTATAATGGCTGTATGATGCATTGAATTTTTGTGAAGTTCCTTTTGTGTTCCATGAAACACAAGATTGCAATATTAATGGATATAAACAAGCGTGCCTTTATCCTTCCTTGAACAATGTTGAACAGCACCGGTGTAACTTGGTAGTATTTGTATTGCGATGTTTGCCCTATAATTCCACTGTAGTCGACGCTAGAAAGGTCCTATATGAAATAGACTGAAGTTTATTGCCATAAAATTTCCGTTCTTTTTTTACTTTGTTTCATCAAGTGAGTTTCGGTGTAAATATGCAAGTGTATCGCAAAACAAACTCTGAACAGATATTACTTGCATCTGGAAATAATTGTACCTTCTTATTGTTAGAAGAAATGGAGCTCACTCCATTCCAGAGGCAACAACCCAAACATGTACATGAGCTAGGCATATATGCATTAGGTCCCTTACACAAAGAGGAAAATATGCTATACAACATATACATCTAACACTCCCCCTCAAAGTAAGGGTGGACCACAAAAACTGAGTTTGAAACGAACTGATGCTGGGCTCTCCGTCTGTGCCTTGGTGAAGAAGTCGGCCAACTGAAGCTCTGAAGGCACGTAGCGAAGAGTAATGGCATCATCCTGCACTTGTGTCCGAGTGTAAGACGCATCAACACCGATATGCTTGGTGAGCTCATGCTTCACCGGATCACGAGCTATGCTGATAGCACTAGTACTGTTAGACAAGAGAGGGCCGGGGTTGGCACAGAAACTAAAACATCGAGATTCTCAAGCAACCAGCGCAACCAAGTAACCTGGCCTTATACCATGTTAGGTTTCATGCACCAACCAGATGAACTCAAAAGCTTAAGCGATTAGGAAGAGGTGGACAATCCAATAATACTTCACAACACTCCCACTCACATGTAGCCAAAACAAGGCGTAAACAGTGGAAATAAAGAAGGGAGCAGATGACTTAAAAGATGTCTCTACCAGGACTCGAATTTGAGACCTCTGACTTTGATACCATGTCAGGAGGAATGAAGCTCATTCTATTCTAGGGGCACGGCCTAAACATGTACATGATGCTGGGCATATATGCATATAGGCCTTTATACAAAGAGGAAAAATATGCTATACAACATATACATCTAATACTTATCTCCGGTCTCAGTTTCCTTAGGAAGATCAGCTGCTTTTCTCATGCTCGTCTGTTTTTGCCATCTTTCTCAATCTCCTCTCCTCTAGTTGTGAATCTTAAGGGCTCCTTTAGATTCATAGGAATTTTATAGAAATTATGTACAGTCATTTTCACATGGAAAACACAGGAAACATGATTAAATCCTAAGCGATCTCATTTCAATCTCATTTCGATTTCGATGGTTGAAACATGAACCAAACACACAGGTGGCTTGCCTTGCCTCTGCCCTGTTGGGTTTTTTTGGAAGCCCTATTGGGTTGGGTGGCAGGCCAGGGTGGAAGCATGACATGAGTAAGATGAGTAATTGGAGGTGGTGGGCCCAATCACTATTCGGCGCCCGTGCGTCGCTAACCATAACGACGCACACGACGTCTGTGCACCGGAATGGAGGAAGAAGGGGGCGGGGGCAATGGGCGGGTGATGGGCGGAACGGCCGGCGGCGAGGGCGCCGTGGCGGTGGCGGTGGACGAGGCGGCGGCGGCAGCGACAACGACGACGGAGGTTAGGGTTAGGGTTAGGGTTAGGCCTCTCTCTCTCCCTCCTCGGAGATTTTGGCCGGCCAGCCTAAAGGTGGCCGTGACACAGCGGTGGTGGAGGGTTGGCCGGTGGTGAGCGAGGTGGCGGCGCCGCCGCCGAGCAGGCAAGGTAGGCGGCGGGAGCGAGCGCCAACGAGGTTTGGGGAGAGCGGGCTCGTCCGGCGGGGGCTGGAGGTGGGTAGGGAAGTCACCGGCGGCATGGGCGGTGGTCGAGATAGGCGGGGGAGGGGATGGTCGGGGAATAGGATGAACAGTGGGGAGGCGAGGGAGAAGAGAAATAGTGTGCGCCAGTAAATGTCTTGGCGAGTCGGGTGGTGGGCCGCGTGAAGCAAAATCAACTAGTCTGTTACTATTTGGCCTTTAGAAATACTGCCACGCCGGATTACCGGGCCGTCAGCTACCCATAAAAGTGTCGGCCCGCCGAAGTCCACCTACTGTCTACCGATCTTTTCCTTCCAGCCTCAAATCCCGTTTTCCCCATCCAAACAATCCCCACGAGGGGAACCATGGCGCGGTACTCCCCACCGTCGCTGCGACGCTTCTTCCGCTGCGCCGCCAGCTCCACCTCCCGAGCCGGAGGCAGCGGCACTGGGAAGAAGAACCTTGTATTCTTGGGATCGCCCCAGGTACTACCGCGCCTGCAGAAGCCCAGCTTCTCGGTTCGTACTCAGGTTTTGGTGGTCTTATTACTGAACTCGGACCGCACCTCAGGTGGCCGCGTCGGTCCTGGACAAGCTGCTGGGCGCGTCCGGCTCCCCGGAATCCGCATTTAAGGTGGCTGCCATCGTGACGCAGCCGCCGGCCGCCAAGAACAGGGGGAGGAAGCTGATGCCGTCGGCCGTCGCGCAGTTAGCGCTCGACCGCGGGTTCCCAGAGGAACTCGTCTTCACGCCAGAACGAGCCCGGGAGGTACCTTCCTGACAACCACTCTCGAGTCTTTCTTGGTGCTCCTGTAAGGCTATGGAGGACTTGGGTTCTAGTGATTTCTGGAGCAATGCAGGAGTCGTTCCTGTCGGCCTTGAAGGAAGTGGAACCGGATGTTTGCATAACTGCTGCTTACGGGAACATTCTGCCCCAGAAATTTCTTGATATCCCATCGTGCGGTACGACTGGTTGTCCAGTACCTGTTTTGCCTTTTTGTTACCCTAGTTTTTGCTGTTGTTGCACAATGCACAAGAATTGCCTCATGTTCAAGCATAAACAGTCAGTCAACTAGGAGTCCACTGTAATTGACTAGGAGGTAGGAACTGCTCTTCACGTTTCCAGGGGTAAAATTGAATTTACTAGCAACTACTGCGTGTGTACCTGCAGTAACATTTATGTGTATCTGGCTATTGCAGTTATACCTGCAATGATTTCGTAACACCTATAATTGTAATTCAGATCTTGAAACTAAAGAAAAAGTGACATTGTCATGGCTTGTATATATAAACATTGGTTCATATGTAGGCTGTATAGGTATGGCATGTATTACCATTGGTTTCATTATGGAACTCCCATCCACTTCTCAGATAATCTTATCTTTCGAATGGTAATCAAATAGCTACTGCTTTCTATGCAATACAATGGATTATGAGTTTGTCCTTAGTCAAACTATTCTAAGTCTGACCAGTTTATTTATAGAGAAGTGTATTAACATCTCCCAAATCAATGAGGTAAATTATGAAAATATATCTTGTAATGTATATAGTAATGCTCATTTGATATCGCAAATATCATTGTTCTTTTCTATAAGCTTGGTCAATTAGGACAAACTCAGAATCCATTTTGTTCCAGGACAAAGGTAGTTATCTAAAATATGAAGATTAGGGCCAGGCCTGAGGCATACATTATGATTCAGAGTTCAGGCCATATTATCAGATTCTATTCTGAGTTCATAGTTAAGCTAATTTAGAAGAATTGGTGTTTAAAACCTTAGTTTGATAAAATTTGGGCATGTTGTGTTTTGGGTATTCAAATGCCTCTCAGAGCCATAAGTCCTGATCATCTGTCATGTATCCTTTTATTTAGGCACAGTTAATATACACCCAAGTTTGTTGCCTCTATATCGTGGTGCAGCTCCTGTGCAGAGGGCACTGCAGGTTTGAATGCTCTCCATTTACAATAAAGTGACACTGGAGTATGTGACACCTTTTATTTTATATATTCTTTATTTCTGTAGGATGGTGTTGCAGAAACAGGTGTTTCCCTTGCATATACTGTTCGTGCGTTGGATGCAGGTCCAGTGATTGCGTGTGAAAGGTTTTCTGTTGATGAATGTATTAAGGTAGGTAATATTCAGTGTCTTCCTAGTTTGATGTTTCATCTTGACGATTCAAAGTTATATAATAGAAATTCTACAGTTCTCTCTTTTTTTAACATGGGCATGGATATATGATTAAAAATAAATAAATGGTACCAAATGGACATTTAGGCCTCCCTGTTCTTGTTCGATCATATAATATTAAGTGGAGAAATTGGTTGGTGAGTCCCAGGGCCCCATTAGGGATAACTTGATTCGCAAAATTGTGCTTTGGCTGCTCGTTATAAAACTGGATGTCACATGTTGAAGAATTTAATGCATAGTAGATTATGAATTATCACTGTGCATTTGTACTTTATGTGAGGTGCATTTCTGGAACTAAAACCTTCCACTGCTCAACTAACATGATATGATTTTCGTTCTACAATCTACTGAAACACATTTCTTTGCAGAATTTGGTTAGTTAGCACTAAAGAAAAGGTGAAGCATCAGAATACGGCTAGATGTTTGGTTATCAGCATGTTACTATCCTTCATTGATCATATTGTATGTCACTTTGTTTGTTTGCAGGCACCAGAGCTACTTTCTATGCTGTTTGATTTAGGTAAAGACCACAGACTAACCATAATCTATGAAAGGTCATTATTCTACGTGGTCATTGTCATGAAATTGGTCCTTGTATACCTTCTAGAAGCTTACCTGCCCTAATGGCAAGTTTTCTGCTTTACTTTCTCACTCTTAGCTGGGTCTTCAAATTAGTTGAGTAGTTGACTGAGTTTTGTGAATAAATAAACAGGATGGATGATTTTAGCACTTTGTTTTCTATTCAGACCTGGTAATTTTGATACTTGTATTGACAGGATCCAAGCTATTGATTAATGAACTGCCATCCATTCTTGATGGTTCGGCTAAAGAAAAGGCACAACCACAGGATGACTCCAAAGCTACACTGGCAC